>NW_028326894.1:0-40224 GCF_027475165.1 Benincasa hispida
AGAGCACCAGGAACGTTGCCCAGCAACTCAGAAGCCTTGGGATCCAATGAAAAGAAGCAATGTCCCTAGGACATTGGGCAGGCAAGCCGGACCGCCTGCAGGGATGTGGATTGCGCTCATTCGAAGAAATGCATCTTTCGGTCCATATCTCACGACTATGTTTAATGCTTTCTTTGATTTCTGTCTTATTGAATTCTTGAAATTTTTCTTTACTTCTGCATTTAATGCGTTTCATGAATTTATGAATTGATTCTTCATTTATTTCTGCACCGTCTTTAATTATTTGAACTTTTCTATAATTAATGTGTTATTCTTTAAATGGTGAATGAATGAGAAATAAAGAGAAATTTATTACTGCAAGTCATAGCAACTTGCGTTGATGAAAAAAAAATCATAATAATAATAAACTCATATAATTAACAACAAGTATGCAAGATGATAATGGACGCATCTTGAACCAAGCAAGACATGCTTTGCATTCATCCAACTCAAATGTGTTGAAACTGAGGGGTGTGTTGCGCACGTATATGTCCTTTGCCCGTCCTTAGCTAAATGCACTATGTTGAGGTATCCTCTAGAAATGTGTTAGTTAAGGGGTGTGTTGCGGGGGTGTATACGTTGTTGCCCGTCCTCTGCGAAGATGCATTTGCGTTGATGAGCACATTGCGTCAATCGTTATATTGCGTCCATTCGAATAAAATATTAAAGAAAATTATTTTTGCACTTGAGAATTCCAATCGTTTCGTATCCCAAAGCAATGATGATTTTGCAAACGAAAGGATGCTTTTCTGAAATTTCATAAATGAAGGAAGTTCGAACGACGGGCCTTTTGAGCTTCTCGAGACCTGTCGCTGAAAAAATCGCGTTGGGCCCACTGCAGCCCAACCTATAAATAGGAACCCTTCCCTATCTATGATATTTTTACCTCATTTGCACTTTGAAAAACCCTTACGCCAGCATACGAAACCTTCTTCTTCCCAAAACCCTAATGATTTTCTAGCTTTTTCGACCAAGTTCCCATGGCTGACCAAGCTTCTCAGTCTTCTACTTCACCCTCAACCCCTTCATCTGACCAAATCGCCATGCGAGAGCAACATTCTTTACTGCTAGTCACTGGCTTGCTGCCCAACCCTATACTATCCCGAGAATCGCCGGTAGAACTCAGAGAAACCCACTGTCTATCCGGCCTCTTCAGTTCAAGAGGGAGCATAGCACTGAAAATACCTCAGTTCCAACTTATGTCGTCTCAACTGAGAGCGAGAAGAAGAGGCGTGATGACAAAGAAGTGTTTGGCAACATTCTGAGTCATTTGGAGCAAGGAGGAGGTTACCCGAGGCAGGGGTTGTAAACCAACCATTTTCCACGGAGGAGGTGGCGGCGATGGTGGTTGAAAAGGTGGCGGTGGCTGAAGAAATAGTGGTGGTAGAGGTAGTGGTGGTTGAAGAAGAGGTAGGAAGAGACACTCTGACCTTAGAGACTCCTGAGGTAACTGCCAACGCAGAAACCTATGACGACCCTCCAGAATTACGGTGAAGTAGATTGCAGTGGAGGAGACTAAGGAGGTTGAATTTGTGGAAGAGACTTTTGAAGTTGCGATGGACGTAGTTGCAATGGAGACGCAACCAGAAGAAGCTGAAGAGGAAAAGAAGAAGAAGAAAGGAAAAGGGAGAAAGGCTGGAGAAGCTGAGTCATCTCATCATCGCAAGGAGAAAAAGAATAAAGAGAAGAAGAATGATGATGAAGATGAAGAAAGGAAGAAGGAAAGGAAGAAGAAGGAGAAGGAAGAAAGAAGAATGCACTAACGTGAAGAAAGGCACCTAAAAAAGGAAGAAGAAAAGAAGCAGAGGGCTGCGAGCCCTAAAGGGATGGAGAATCAACCTCCGTGAGGGAGGACAGGGGGGAAACAGCGCGACTTGAAACAACGCAAATGGTTGCAGGGGAAGAAGGCGAAGAAGGAGAAGATACCCCCCCCTGATGCGGCGTCGCAGTGAGAATTCGCCGCAAGGGTCTTCTGTTGACCATCAAAGATTAATAATCACATTAGAAGAAAAAGAAAGAAGAAGAAAAGAAGAGGAGGAGAAGTAGGAGAAAATGGAGCGGGCGAAACTCATCACCGCAGAAAGTGATAGAAGAAGAAAATTGCATGATGAGGAAGTCCGCCACAATAATGAAATCTCAAGGCTTGAAGAAATAAGGCGGATTGAAGGAGAACAATGCCTTTTGTTGGCCTCTGAGCAGTTTGTGGAGGAGTTTGAGAGAGAAGAAAGAGAATAAGAAGAGGAAGAGAAAAAGAAGAAGGAAGAATAGAAAAGGAGATTGGAAGAAGAGAAGGAGAAGAAGTGTGAAGCTAATAGAAGCCACTTACAGAAGAAGAAGGGCAAGGAACTTGCCGAGCATGAGAAGGAGGAACAATGTAAGGAACGGGAAAGAAAACAAAGGCAACAAACCCGCCTTGCGTTAGCCAAAGGAAAGGGCAAAGCGGTCGCAGAAAGCAGCAAGCCCGCGTTGGCAAAGGCTCGTCCATCCAGAAAGAAAGAAAATGGTGACCTGTTGATAGAAATGGGCTTTTACCTTCCACCAATGCCACTACTTGACGTGATCGTGGAGCATGGCTGGGACACATTTTGCCAGTGCCCAGCCATCGTTGTTCCAAAGGTAGTGTGTGATTTTTACCATGGACGGCTACATGGCACCAAGGATGTGGTGACCATAAACGGGAAAGTGGTGCCTTTCAGCGCAAAGGACATCAATGAACTATACCAAATGAAGGATAACCCGAATGCACTGGGTAACAAAATCATTGATGATCCCATAGAACAACAGTTGGAAGATGCACTGCGAGTATTAACGTAACCGGGCATAAAGTGGTCGGTTTCGTTAAAAGACATCAAAACCCTAGCATCCAAGACTCTACTTTCGGAGGCAAGGCTTTGGGTTTATCTGGTTAAGAAGTGGTTGATCCCAACTTCCTATGACAAGACCATTTCAAGGGATCGAGTTATGGCTGCATATTGCATTGCGCGCGACATTCCAATCGATATGGGCCGTTGATCGCAAGTCAAATTTGGGCTTTGTGGGGCACATTAGAGGACAATATTTCTTTCCATGGACTATCTCAAGTCTGTGCCTATCAGTGGGGGTAGGCATTAAGGAAGAACCCATGCAAGAAGTCCATGGCCTCATCAATATCAAAATCTTGAGGCTGTTTCTCAAAGACTCCCCGCATTGCCCAGATCTACCTTTAAAGAGGCCCGCAATCGATCTTAATACACCGCAAGAACCCAAGCCAAAGAGACAGCGTAGAGATGATAAGGGAAAAGGGAAAGTCTTAGAAGAAACAACACAAGATCCATAACTTTTGGACCCTTTACCCTTAGTTATCCGCCCTCTAAGCTCTTTGAGCTCACTCACATAACCTTCTTCTCCACTCCATGAGCATTTCACCAACCTTCTCCTCACTCTAAATTCTCCAACTGCATACTCACCAGCCTACTCACCTGCAGCATCATCACCGCAACCTTCCATTCCACTGTCGTATATTGATGACCCACACGATTTGGTTGAAGGCACCTCTGCCCAACCCCAAAACGATGCTGGCGAGACATCGCAGGCGCAACCTTCCATCCCTTCCTTGGCTGCTGAGTTAATTGAAATGCGGTTTTTCTTCTCTCAACAGCAGCAACTTTTTGCTCAACAACAAGACCTTTTCAACCAAAGATTTGAGGTGGTAATGGAGGAAATTGATGATATACAGTGCAGTGCTGCCACATCAAGGGAGGCGTTGATCAATATTCAACGCAAATTTTTTAAAGTCCATCACCATCAAAGACAAATTGCAGAGCGAAACCATGAGTACTTTAACTTTCTCACATCTTATCTCCATGGTCCCATGGTTCCTCTGCATCTCAGGCAGCAACTGAATTTTGAAGAAGCTCCTGCAGCACCAGCTCAAAACCCTCCTCCAGATCCTCCGACTCCTCAACAATAAGTTTTACATTTTTGCGGCCATTCTATATTTTTATTCAATTCATTATTTTTTATACGTTAACGAAATTTTTTTATTCTTTGTATAGGCACAATTTTTGTATTGCGTTAATTTTTAGTTCTTTGTATACTTTGTTAATATTCAATACAATTGAGTAGATATTCACTCCTTTCTGCCTGTGCCTTTTTCTTTATCATCCTTTGTCAATATTTGCGATGTTATGGATCTTTTACTTTTGCGGTATTCATTATGATGCCATGATGTAATATATGTTTATACTTAGAAACATTTCCCAGACTTTGTAAATACATTTCCCATACTTTGTAAATTCTGACCAACGCTTAGTTAATTCTTAGTTTAGCAGTACTTTACCTTTTATCTTTCAAAGTTATACTCAAACCTTCTTTTTGAAATTTTTATTCTAAGTGTTTGTCTAGTCTATCCAAACAACGCAATGAGGACCTTGCTTATCTTTAAATTTGGGGGTGGGGAAGGTCTAAGCAGATAAGATCAAGAATGCGCGATGATTAAGAAAATGCGTTCATTTTCAATTTCATAAAAAAAAAAAAAAAATTGCCAAACTCCAATGTCAGTGCAAGGGAAAACCTTAAAAATGTTCCCAACCTGATAAGAGTTTAGTTGTGAAAGGAGCTTGCTCGTAGTTTGTATGACACCTGTAGGAGCAAGCCAAAACGAAAGTGGGTTTCCAAGAACAACGCAGTATGAAAAAAAAAAGGAAAATAAGAGAAAAGAAATAAAAGAATGCAAGAGACAACTCCTCTGAATATCATGAGTTAAAGTTGAAAATTGGCACACAACCGTAGTTGGATGTTCGCATGACACCCGTGGGAACAAACCAAAACGAAGAGTGTAACCATGACCAACAGTCTCTAATAAATAACGCAAAGTTTGACGACTGTGTATAGACATATCAAGTTGTTTTGACAAAGAAGAGATAAACATTCTATTTTCAAAATTAGAAAAGCATTTTTTAGCAGAATTTTGTTATATAAAAGAATAAAGTAGGGCTTTGTTTAGAATTATCAAGGATAGAAGGAAATTCGTTGTTAAGAAATGTGCCTAAGTGTAATATTCGGAGAAGCCAATCGATGCAAAAATATAGGAGAGGAATTTAGCATTATTGTTTTAGTAGAAGATATGCTTGAGGACAAACATATATCTAAATTTGGGTGTGTGATAACTTGTAGAAATACAAGTTATTTATGCTACCTTATCTAGATATTGCGGTCAAAAGAGAAGGAATATGCATTGATTGTATGAAAATTAGCTCAGAAATACAATAATTATGAATTGGCGCAATTACACCCACTAACATCATCAAGATGGTAGAAGAGGATATTTTTACTTTGTTTTGAAGGAAACCAAGTCACCGCTTGCGATCAAGATTCAACGAGAAACTGAGCAACGTATCTCTGTTACATTACGCCCGTCAATTAACGATGAAGAGGTGATTAACACAATGCGACAGTCGATCCAGAGCTAAATTTCAACCGCATGCGGTAATAAAAACAACATTGCATGCGAGCAACCGGTCGAAAGATGCAAATGAGCAACGCAAAGGCGGAGGATTGCGACATGTGTACAACTAACCGTTGTGCAGATTTGACGGTCTGATTGCATAACAAAAGGAATATTTATACCTCCATCTCATGAATTTCCATAACAAGAAGTGGTGTCCACAAGCCAAGAGTTAAAGCTTTTCACATATAAATACGCCTATAGAATTCAGAGAAAGATATACTTGATACGGGAATAATTGATACGAGAGCTAGTTGCTGCTAAATTATTGAGAGAGAGGTTGAGCTGAGTACTGATCGAATGAAATCTGGGAAGAAAAAAGACAAGGCCGAGAGGTGAGTCTCAGTGCTATTCTACCATATCCCCGTCGCGAAGCTCTATACTCTGATCCCTGCTACCAGTTGAGCAAGCTTGAGAGGGAAACTCATCCTTTCGCACAATCCATCCACATTGACAAGAAAATCTCCATCCAGATCGGGGTCAAGATGTTGACGTTTATTTGTATTTGTTTCTATCTCTATTTATCACTATATTTCATCTTCTTAATCTCTTCATTCACAAATCATGTATCAGACGCTCAATAGAAATATTGAATGTCTCAATCGTTTTCATATCCCCTTCTCTGTCTATTTCCGTTCCTCCGTTTATCGCTTTCTTCATAAAGTCTTCTTAATCCCATGGTAATTAATATGAATTAAACAAGTAACTTACGCTGTCTAAAGAAATAAGAATGTTTAGCTAAAGCATGCTAGACAACATCTTCACTTGTGAGAGCAGAAGTGAAGATGCCATTCTGATCTGTCTAGAGAAGGTTAGAAGAATGCATTAACTAAAGCAAGAAGTACTTCCAAAGATGGAAGCAACCTTGCATTCATCACATTTGTCCCTTCTTCGCCACAGAGATGTAGGAGCGCGACCGATCACTGAGAGGTATACGTTAAGGGAAAAGCGGCACCATATTTATGCCTTTAATGTAATTAAGAAACTTGCCACCACATAACACGATTTTTGTATATCTTCACAATCAGCCTTGACCTCGGTATCTTGTATCATGAAACCTATATTTTGTATCATCTTAGATTAGATTTACTTTAATGCAATTTATTTTATTATCGCATCTTTACCGCTTTACTTTACTTTATCGCATGTTTATATTCTTGTACACAACAAATTTTATTAATTGAAAACCCCTGGTCACATGTATCACAAGTATAACGCAATAACCTCAAACAGTCTCTGTGTTCAACCTCGGATCACACCGAGAAACTTACGGTGAAATTCTACTTGGTTTCAATGCAGGGAAACTTGTGACAACGCACAACATACTACAAGAACATTGTTAATTAACGCATATCTAGAAGTAGTATCACATAGATTTGTATCTTGCGTGCATCTATTGTATGCCTAAGATAGAAACATTCATTCATCAATTTTTACGTTAACACTGTCCTATACAAAGAGTTTGCATAAGACCTGGACCACGAGATGATTAGACTCTATATATAACACTGTTGATACTAGAGACTTGCATCTCACCTAAACGACCATAGGTGACATGACCTCAATCCTGAGTGTTTTGGGAACTCCTGCCTTTGAAGGCAGTCTTTTGATTAGTATGGGTGAGAGTGGCCAGATTGCCAACTCAACATGCCTATCTTTTTGGGACTTGTCTGATCTGTGAGCTGGGAACTTAATCCACAAGATGAAATTCACACCTTTCCCGAAGCAAGGACAAGTAGAGAGATTACTCCCTTAAGGGCCAATTCCAGGGCTTGAAAATAGTGGCCACTACTTCTCTTTAGAAGAGCAGACTTAGTCATAGTAGGACTATGACTTATGCTCATTAGAGGGATCGATGGTACTTAAGGAGACAGATGTAACTACAGGGGCATAACGGTTATTGGCCCAGCTGTACTTACGAGTGATCTGTGAAGAGTTGTCGCACTACTGATTGGTTAAGATGGACACATAATATATCTGTGGTAAGGAGAGTTCAACTGTCAGTCTTTAGTGGAGTGCCTATCAGTTAACAGATGGTGGATCCCGTGACTAAAGAGTTTAGTAAGTTATTCATGTATCGTTGGAGCTTCGAGCTATAGGTCCATGAGGTTCTCTTGGTAGCTCAATGGATTCAATTAAGGATCAGTTCTTGGTGTTGATTTGAAATGTTGAAATGGACAATAGGTATTTTGATTATATATGATATAATCGGTATGATGTATGAGATACAACTAGTGGAGGATTGATGTAAATGAGATTTACATTAAGTACCATGGAATAGAAAAAGAACTATGGTTTATATGTTTCATGAGATGAAATATTAAAACTATAGGTTATAAATATAGTATGATAAGTTGATTATCATTTATGTTTATAATAATATTAATTATTGGATAATTAATTCTTTTTCTTTTAAATAGCCAGAGTAGTGGGTGGTTATTGAATCATGGTAATCGTAAGTTTAAGAGGAAAGTCGTTTCCTATTTTGAAAATGAAGTTTTTACAAAAGATTGAAAAGGTTTTAAGTTTTCTCTTCGCGTAAAAGAAACTCACGAAGTCGTCAAGTAAATTCGGATTTACTAAACAACGGCTAGGCGAGCTAAACGATCGTGCAGTATTTACTAAACGATTGCATAGTTTTCCTAGACGATCGCTTACCTTAAGTAAACAATCGTGTAGAGTCTATAGGCGACAGACCGAGCTAAACGATGAACTAAACAATAGCATAGCTTTTGCTAGATGATCGATTAGATTTATCTAAACGATTGGGCATCGACCTATATGATAGGTCTCCATTATCTCCCACTTGCCCAGTCGTGTACGTGATCGTTGGTTCCTCCGTTCGTCTACCTCATACCAAGTCTGAACAGAGCCCACCCTTTGGATTCTCACACCAAGAATACCAAGGTCGCCTTGTTGGTGGTGTTAAACTCAACTCGAAACCGTCGAGGTTTTTTGGAGGCCGTTCGTGGTGGTGTGGAGATCATTCACTATTGTGGAGGAGGTCGTGTCGAAGAGATCGTTGAGGACAAGCGCAAAGTGTTCATACTGTGTTCGTGCATTGTTGCGGTCGTATGATCAGGCATTCAAGGCTACTGTTGTTCGAGCATTCGTGTGCAATGGAGCATGGAGACACTTCTGCCATTGTGCATAGAGTTTGATCTCTTTATGCATTTGTATTGTTCATGCTGTAATTTCTGCATTTGAATTGTATAACCGTTTGCATTCAAGTCGACCGTAAATATATGTTCATTCATGATTCTAATTTAGAATAGTCTTGTTTCGCTGCTGATGGAAATTTTAGAATCCGATTTCCTTCAATTGTTATTAGGGCTAGGTTTTCTGATATTTCAAATTATAGATCTGAATTGAACGCATTTTTCAGTCGCGGTGGATTTTTGCATTTGTGGTTAACCGTTTTATGCATTTGTGGATGAATTTGATGAACATTTCGGGTTTAAATTGTCTTTTTGGTTAAAGCTTTCGGTATTACAAGGTGTTAATGGTAAGGGCCCCTATTTTTTTGGGCGAAATTAACTTTGCAATCGAGTCTGTAATTCAAAACGTTTGAGTTCGTCGAGTCGTTCGTGATGAAGATTCGACGAATGGAAATGCAGTTCTCAACGAAGAAAGACCAAGCGTTGGTCGGATCATATAGCCTCAGGTAAACAATTGTTGGGATTTAACTAAGCGATCGTTTAGATATTTTTTTCTAGATGATCGTGTAGTATTTTCTAATCGATCATTTAGCTACTACTAAGCAATGGGGTAAATTGTTTACCATATCGCGTGGCATTGGTTGCGTGATCGCGTAGAAATTAGAGGTAGACGATCATAGTGGGAGCATGCGATGCTCGTCGTTTAGTAGAAGGCGTGTGCTAGACGATCGCATAGTTAGCAAGCTTCATCGCTTAGTTACTACTTATGCTATCGCGTGTATGCGATATGGAGATGCTAGGTAAACAATCGCTTAGGTGATGGTGCTTCACGGCATCGTAGTCGTTTAGACGGTCGCGGAAGGTGGGCGTTGTGCGGAGCGCGTTAAGTGATTGTGTACTTAAGGCTTCATCGCTTAGTAAAGGTACATGATCGTCTAGAAATAACTAAACGATCACTTGGATTTTTCCAGACGATCGTATAGTAAATGCTAAATGATTGTTTCGCTCTGAGAGCGCTGGTAAGTGGTGACATGATTTCTGAACGCAACTATTGCGATGCATGTCTTAAGCTATGCTTTTATACCCATGCGTTGGTGGTCATGCATTGGAATGAAAGTATGCGTTGATCTCATATGAAATGACCATGCATTCTTGTCACAAGTTTTCTTGCACTCTCGCCAAGTATAATGAGATCGCAACTTTCTCGGATGATTCAAGGCGAACTCAAGGACTTATAGCTAAATGTATGCAGTAAAGTGTATACGGCGAATAAATAAAAGAATGATGAGGGTTATGGGCTAAGCACTACTCCTACTCCTAACTAACAAATTAAGCAGTGGAAGTATGAATGAGAGGTAGAGACACGACAATTATTGACGCGTAGTAAAATGCATGGAAAAATAGATAAAAAGGTGAAGATGCCTTCGCTGCTACACTAAGCTTGACTGTAAGGGCAATCCCAGCCAATGCAAGCTTATGCGATCATGCTATAAACACTTGACATAGACGCATGCGATGTATATGTGATAGTGTCGAGAAGCCTATTTCTAAGCCTCCATATGCCCGCTCACATGCTCTCACACATAAGCGAGATGACCGCATAACACCATATCCTACTTAAAGAGTGCGTGCACTGTGTAGTAGCAAATGGAGCTTATTCCTAAGTTCCCCATTCTTGCTTATGCAATCCAGTCCGCTCTCCCGAGACTTAAATTTGGTTTTTAGACTACTCTCCCAAGTATTCCTAAATGATGAATGATGCGCTCATAAGACAAGGTAATCACATAAACCTGGCTGCGTAAGATTATTCCTATCTCTAGTGAACACTTGCTTACATTGCTTAATTCGATCAACTACTTACCCTCCTAGGTAGTTGGTTGCTGTTGATTCTACTCATAGACAAGCATTGCATCTGCTTATAGACAAGCGTTGCTACAGCTTCACACTAAGAAAATAAGGTTTTCTTACAACACTCACCCAACGCACACCTTCTGGTGGTTTTCTACATGCTTCATAACCCTATGCCGCATGATTAAGTATGCGATACTCTAGCAATCTCACTTAGTGATGCAATGAAAGTAAAGGATGCTAAGTATATGAAGATGGAGATGGAATCGAAGGAAAATATAGAAATGCATTGATCACAAAATGTATTAATTTCTTAAGCCAAAATGTAATACAATATAAGGAAAGAAGAGAGATGGAGGGCTAGCTGGAAGCAATGTCTTGCTTCCATTAGATGTGTGTCAAGGCTGTCGGTGGTGCCATGGATGGGCGGTGGAGTAGACTCTCTTGAGCTCTGACTCCGACGAAGGCTCTGGTCATCACTCAAAATGATTGAAGGGGATGAAGAACTCTCAAGCTATCTTCTCATGCTTTGGTCTGGATCACAAGGATCCACTCGAAGGTAGAAACTTGGATGATTTGAAGTTCTGCTCAACGACCTCTATTTATAGAGCTTGATCGCCGATAGCATTAATAAACATGCTCTGATTCTGACACCCGCAGCGCGATAGTTTTTTTCCAAATCTCTGATGCTAATGGCGTGGTAGGTGAAATGTCAACATCATCTTTTGATACTCCCGAGGTATGCATTCATGCTTGCATTCCACAAACCTTGCATTCATCCCTCTATTATGGTTACTATTTTGTAGCCACAATCTTCTCTGCGATGACCGCATTCGCTTTGCGGTCGCAACTTCTATGCGATGGACACATGCGGTTAATGGCCGCAACATCCATGCGTCGAACGTATGCGCTTGCCTTTGCGATGGAGAGATTCCCGCATGCAGACGTCTTTGCGATAGCCTGGCTTCCGCGCATGCGATCGCTTTCTATGGTTGCCACAAAAATAAACAATTGAACGCATAATAACACATAATAGTGGGTTAGCCGAGATTCTTAATGCCGATAGACGCAAACTCATTTTCTCATGAATTCCTAACATAATTTCCGCATATTCTACTTAACAGCCCTCATAATTCTAAATAAAAGGCCTATAATGACGTGCATTTATGCCCGTCATCACATCTTCAAACTTAGAATCATGCTTGTCCTCAAGCATGCTTTATACTTAAGAAATTCATAACTCGACCTCTGACTTTCTTTTGCGATGACCAGCCTCTCAGAATATAATTTACTCATACCTCTAACCATGGTTGTGATAACTTGTAGAAATTCAAGTTATTTAGACTGCCTTATCTAGATATTGTGGCCAAAAGATAGTAAATATGCGTCAATTGTATGAAAATTAGCTCATAATTACAATAATTATAAATTATCACAATCACATCCACTAACATCTTTAAGATGGAAGAAAAGGAGATTTTACTCTGTTTTGCAGGAGACCGAGTCATCGCTTGCGCTCAAGGATCAAAAAGAACTGATCAACGCATCTCTGTCACATTGTGCCCGTCAATCAACACTAAAGAGATGATTAATGCAATGACGGCGCAATGCGACAATCGATCTAGAGCTGACTTTCAACTGCATGTGGTAATAAAAACAACACCGCATGCGAACTCACAATCGAAAGAGGCAGCTGAGCAATGCAAGAGGGGAGAATTGAGACACGTGTACAATTAACGGTTGTGCAGAATTGACTGTCTGATTGCATAACAGAAGGAATAATATCCCTCCATCTTTGAAATTTCTATAACAACAAGTGGGGACCACAAGGCCGGAGTCAAAGATCCTTACCTATAAATACCCCATAGATTTCAAAGAAAACAAAGGCTACTGGATACAGGGCTAAGTGCTACTAAAGTATTGAGAGGAAAGGCTGAGTTGAGTGTTTAATTGAAGAAATTTGGGAAGAAGACGAGACAAGGCCGAAAGGTGAGTCTTAGTTCTATTCTGCCGAATACCCGCCGAGAAGCTCTGTGCTGAGAACCCTGCTACTGATTGAGCAAGCCTGAGAGGGAAGCTCATCCATCCATCTGATCCATCCAATCCGGCAAGCAGATCTCTACCAAATCGGTGCCAAGACGTTGGCACTTGTTTGTATCTGTTCTATCTCTTTTCATCATTGTATTTCACATTCTTTATCTCTTCATTCACAAACCATGTATCAAACGCTTAATAGACCTATTAAATGTTTCGATTGCTTTCATATTCCATTTTTTGTCTATTTCCGTTCATCCGTTAATCACTTTCTCCATGATGTCTTCTTAATCCCCTGGTAGTTAATATGAATTAAATGAGTACCTAACTTGTGTTCAAGAGATAAATGCGTTTAGCTAAAGCATGCTAGACGACATCTTCACCTGTGAGAGCAGAAGTGAAGATGCCATTCTAATCTATTGAGAGAAGGTTAGAAGAATGCATTAACTAAAGCGAGTAGTACTTCCAGACATGGAAACAACCTTGCATTCATTATGTTCGCCTCTAATTCACCACAGACATGTGGAAGCATGATCGATCACTGAGAGGTGTACACCAAAAGAAAAGCAGAACCGTACTTATAACTTCGACGCAATTAAGAAACTTGCACTGTTTATATTAGTTATCTTTCTCTTTCTGTTTGTACATAAGACTTGCCGTCGCCTTCCATGTTCTTTGCATAACCTTCACAGCCAGCCTGAACCCCAGCATCTTGTATTATGAAGCTTCTATCTTGTATCATCTAGCTTAGGTTTACTGTACTTATTTTATTATCGCATTTTACGGCTTTCTTTTACTTTACCGCAAATTTTATATACTTGTACAAAACACTCTTTCAAGATTAAAAAACCTGGTCGCATATACGACGTACATACCACAATAACCTCAAACAGTCTTTGTGTTCGACCTCGGATCACATCGAGAAACTTGCGGTGGAATTACACTTGGTTCCAACGTAAGGAAACTTGTCTCAACGCAAGGCATACTACAAGAACATTCATAATTAATGCATATCTAGAAGTATCCCATATGTATCAACGCATTCTTAAAGATCAATATTTGCATTACAAGTTTATGGTGTTGTTGCCAGGGATTGGTTAACATTTATTGTTTGAGTGTGTTTTTGATATTCTGGAAGACAAATCTCTTTTTACTAGCTATTGAACACGAAGAGTAGTCTGACAGCTTGTGAGTGCTGGAGTGATCTAGTGACTCTAAGCGGACCAGAGATCAAGAGTACTATTCACGCAAGAGTTCATTAGGGCCAAAGTAATTGGTGAAAAAGTATGGCTAATGAAGATATGGCACCGACAGGAAACCAAATGGGAAATTTACCAGCGCAAGATCCAATTTTTCTTGCTGCTGACTATAATATCCCTATGAGGGATTATGCGGTGCCAGATTCTATAGATCCAGGGATTTCAAGACCTATGGTTGAAGGGAATGTAAGCTTTGAGATGAAACCTATTATGCTGCAGATGATTCAGAATGTGAGACAATTTGGAGGATTTCAAGGAGAAGACCCACATGCTCATCTAACAAATTTTGTAGACATGTGCAGTGCATTCTCCATGCCTGGTGTAACTCAAGAAGGGCTTAAGCTATATCTATTCCCATACACATTATGGGATGAAGCCAAGAGGTGGTATCAAGCATTAGACCAGATGAAATTAATGAATGGGAGCAGTTGGTTGATAGGTTCATGAATAGATTCTTTCCTTCGTCTGTCAACGCAAAGAGAAGGAGGGACGTTTTGAATTTCGAACAAAAGGGTTACGAAACCTTGAGCATTGCCTGGGTGCGATTCCGGTAGTTAGTGAAAAGTTGTTCATACATCGAGATTCCCAATAGTATTTTGATGGAAACCTTTTACAATGGCTTAGACCAATCAACGCAAGCAGTTGCCAATGCCTCTGTAGAAGAGGGATTAATGAATAAATCATATACAGAAGCAAAGAACATATTGGACCGCATCTCACGACATTCTGATGAGTGGGTTGATACCGGCCTCGAGGTAAGAGGTCGGGAACAAGAGAGAGTAGAAAGTGCTGATGTGTCAACAAACACAATGAGCGCACTGGTCGATCAAATGACCACAATGACCTCACTCCTCCAGATGGTGGCTAAACAACAAAGAACTCTCTCTCAAGGATCAGCGCAAGTTAATGCGGTGACTCACGTGGCCACAATGAATTGCATCCAATGTGGAGAAGGACATCCAGTAGAAGCCTGCCCATGGAATCAACAACCCGTATATTCTGTCTAAGATGAATCGTTTGGCAACATCTATAACCTTGGTTGGTGGGATCACCCAACTTCTAGTTGGGACGAGAATCACAACCAGGGGAGTCAGAGTTTTTATCATAACAGTTATCAAGAGGGTAGAGGCAACTTCATTACTTTGGACTGTAACTCAGGTAATTCTCAAGGTATACCACCCTATGACCAACCATTCTTATATGATACCTCGTGCAGCACCTCGACTCTGGAGACATCGTTAAAACATTACATTGAAAAGAGTGAGGCATTGAAACAATCGCAAGCTGATTCCCTTAAAGAATTAGAAGAATAGATAAATCAGCTTGCGAGGGAATTAAAGAGGACAATGCCTGGTACGCGTCACGGCAATTTAGGAACAAAGGGGCAGTGGGGTAAAAAACAATGTCATGTAGTGACATTGAGAAGTGGCAAAACAACAGCCCCTATTATGCCAAAAGCACCAAATGCGGCAACAACACCAGTAGATTTGACTGTTGATGATGACCAATTAACTAACAGTGGAAAAAGTACCAATTCACATGCAAGTTCACCTACAAAGGATGAAAGTCTTCAAGATTTGAATTCTCAATCGATGCAACCTTCAGCCAACGAAACACAACAAGCACAGGACCTCACTAGACAGCTAAGTGAACAAGAAATACGGCGGGATCCTCCACCTTTGCCGTCCAGGTTGAAAAAGAAAGATGATTGCAAGCAATTTCAGAGGTTTCTGGACGTTCTCCGATAGCTATACATTAATATTCCCTTGATAGAAGCATTAGTGCAGATGCCGAGTTATGTAAAGTTTCTCAAGGATATTCTTGCCAATAAGAGAAAGATTGGAGAAAATGAAATGGTTGCATTAACATATGAGTGCAACACCGTTTGCATCTTTTTTCCTTGTACAGGGATTGGATTTGGGCTTTCATGGACGACATGGGACCATGTTCGAGCCTCATGCCTCGTGATTCCCCCCTCACACCTCAACCTAAGGGTTTGGATCAACCTAGTTAAGGCTCAGGGGGGGGGGGGGGGTCGTGATTCCCCCCTCACACCTCAACCTAAGGGTTTGGATCAACCTAGTTAAGGCTCAACCTCTAAGGTCGCTATGTAAGGTTTAATTCCCTTAGGCTCGTTTTTAAAGCTCAACCTTTTGCCCTTGGTTATATTCGATGGGTTTGGACTTACCCATTCAAGATAGAACAATCTAGGTTGATTCTTTTCTAATTAGTATATAAATATAAATGTGTATATATATCCTGACAATATGTGGGATGAGAGCAGAAGGAATTGAATATCTGTCAGTTAAGTTATGCTTATTTTAGTTTCTGCTTGTGATAATTACTTAACAGTTGGACTTTGAGTCTCATGTTAGGTTTAAACACGACCTGATCATAATTTCACCCTAAACAATATCATACAAATAATAATAATAAACCGAATATAAAATTGATGGCAAATTATGGTATAGGCATGAAATGATTAAAAAAAACCATTTAAAAAGTTTTTCTTGGTTTTTTTTTCCGCACATGTGCTGTTTTTAGAATAGTTAAAGCTCAAAATAGATAGAATTTTGTAAATAAAGAAAGGAATAAAAGAAGTGATTTATCTTCTCACCTTAAAAAGTCTTCAAAACCAAATGTCAAAAAGGGAGATTTGTATTTATTAAAGTTTGATGAGAATATATCAACCTTAGCTATAAGGTCACACCATAGATTCCCATACACAAAGAAGCACACAATAAATATTCTCCTCAGCCATTCCCCTTCATGTCAGCCTAAGGCACGTCGCCGCTCGACTAACCAACACATTGCCTTATTTTCGGACACGTAACAATTCCTATTTATTTTAATTCACATAATCTCTGATCCCTTCATCGCAAGATCAACGGTCAATATTAAACGGGAACACCGTAGTGTGTCTAGTTCTGGTTGCAGTAGATTATCAACCCGCGAAAAATGCTTTTCTTCGGGATCCGAGTATTCAAACCCTCCGGTCCGAAGCGTGGACGACTCTACAGGAATCCGGCAACAAAATGACAACTCTGCCCCTTCCAAAATGGACGGCCCAGATGAAATCCATCCTCTTTCCTTTGTTTCAAACCCTTGAATCGGAACCGGTTGGTTGATGAGTTGGGTCCGCTTTGATTTTTGGAGTGGACAGGTCGGTTTACATTCGCTTCTTTCTTCCGTCTATTCCTCTTTCGTTCTATAAAGACGTAGATTCGCGTACCAACTCTCTAATTTTCCCGTTCGTTTGAAATCCCTGTTCTGGTGGGTTCTTTTTGTTTTCTTACATTTTGTTCTTGGTTTTGTTATTTGGACTTCGTTGTTTACTTCATCCGGTAACTGGGATTTGTTTACTTTTTTGAATTGGGATTTGTGGTTTGTTGTTTTGATAATGTGATCGTTGTTTTTTGTTTTTTGTTTTTGTCTATCCCTTGTTCGGTTTATTGTTATCCGATTACCATTTCGATGATCGTGATTTGTCGGATGCTGATCATGTTCTTAGGTTTTGATTTTTAAGGTTTTTTTGCATGTGTTTGTGTTTGTGTTTGTTATGCCATTTGACCGTATCATTTCAAGGTTTCTTTTTCTTCCTATGTTCTGCAATTTCGTATAGTTCATAATTTTCTTTTCTCCTGAGGCTCCCTGGATTTTGTTGGATTGAATCATTAGTTAGGACGTAGGAGTGTAATGTCCCAAACGATTTTATCGTTATAAGGTTTCTCTTTAATTTTGTGTAGGAGACTTGGTCGATTAATCTGGTCTACCTTCTTTGGATATATTTTTGTTTTTTATTTTTTAACCTCAATCCAGAACAATTTAAGAGGTTCATCATCTGAAACTTGATTTTGAAACATTGTTTTTAATGTAATTAGTCAATTCAATAGTTTAGGGCTCGTTTGATTAGGTTTTTTCATTTCTTTATTTATGTTCTGTGTTTTTTTTTTTATGTTAAAAGCTATTAGAATAAGGCTCGTCCAACTTGATTTGTAGCAGGTTTTTAGTGATATGTTTATAATTTATTTTACTTCTTGAAATTTCAAAGAATCCCAATGTTATTTATCTGGTCTATTCTTATTGTTTTCTCATCCCCTCCCTATGAGTCTTGACTTTTAGCTGGAAGAAAATCTCAATGTTCTATGGTTTTGTTTCCTGCTTGTTTTCTTATCAATAATCATCAAGGGACTATGAGTTTCATGATTTCTCAACTTCACTTTGGACTTATAGGTTACCAATGGCTTCGTATCACTCCCAAGCAGCTTTCTTGTGTTTATTCTTGTTGGTTTCATTTAATATTGTCTCGTCTGCATCGAAAGATGGTTTGCTTAGAGTTGGACTAAAGAAGATTAAGTTAGACCCAGAGAACCGGCTAGCTGCCCGCCTTGAATCCAAGGATGCAGAGATTTTGAAAGCTGCTTATAGGAAGTATAACCCCAATGGTAGTCTTGGTGAATCTTCTGATACTGATATCGTTGCGTTAAAGAACTACCTGGATGCTCAGTACTATGGTGAGATTGCCATTGGTACACCCCCACAAAAGTTCACTGTGATTTTTGACACGGGCAGCTCCAATCTGTGGGTGCCTTCTGCGAAGTGCTTGTTTTCTGTAAGAATCTGTCGCATTGAAGAAATGATATATTTTTTTGGAGTGCACCAGTTCGATTAAGGGCCACACACTCAACCCTTTTTTTTTTTATTATTTTTTTATTTTTATTTTTTATGTAGGTGGCTTGTCATTTCCATGCCAGATACAAGTCAAGCCGCTCAAGTACATACAAGGAAAATGGTACTTCCCCAATTCCATGTGCTAGATTGGATTTTAATTATCGGTACTTATTTTGAACTGGGGGGATGTTTGTAGTTTGTACTTTCATTCTAAAATAATTTGGTATATGGACATTGTGCAGGGACATCTGCTTCAATTCGATATGGCACTGGAGCAGTCTCTGGTTTCTTTAGTTATGACAATGTCAAAGTTGGAGACCTAGTAGTAAAGAATCAGGTAACTTCCGGCATTAACTATTTTTATATCAAATAAATTGTTGGTATATCAATGATTTGTTACATATTGTTGTTGTCTTTTTCAGTTGTTCATTGAAGCAACCAGAGAACCTAGTCTTACGTTTCTGGTGGCTAAGTTTGATGGCTTGTTGGGACTTGGTTTTCAAGAGATCGCAGTTGGTAATGCTGTCCCAGTATGGTAGGATATGTTTATCCAACATTACAGATTATTGTTTAAGGTTCCTCTTTGGTCATAGAGCTTGAATGAGTCGTTTGTAATTTTCTTTCCAGGTATAACATGGTTGAACAAGGTCTTGTTAAGGAACCAGTCTTTTCCTTTTGGCTCAATCGCAACGCTGAGGAGGAGGAAGGAGGCGAAATTGTGTTTGGTGGGGTTGACCCAAAGCATTATAAGGGCAAGCATATTTATGTTCCTGTC
Organism: Benincasa hispida; assembly: GCF_027475165.1. Classification (NCBI taxonomy): domain Eukaryota; kingdom Viridiplantae; phylum Streptophyta; class Magnoliopsida; order Cucurbitales; family Cucurbitaceae; genus Benincasa; species Benincasa hispida. The sequence continues at coordinate 19,270 of NW_028326894.1, forward strand.
ACACAGAAAGGTTATTGGCAGGTTGGTTTCTAAGTCACCATCTCATACATCCCTGTTCGTTTTGTTTTTTACTCACCATGCTTAACTTTTTCTTTCTGATTTGTAGTTTGACATGGGCGATGTTCTCATAGATGGTGAACCAACTGGTGTGTTTCCAAATCACTTATTAATTATAATACATCTAAAGTTAATAGAATATAAAAGAAAGGAGATAGTTTTTCATTTTCTTTCTCTCTTTTTTATTATTTCTGCAATATGGGATGATTTGTAATCTGCATTTATGTGCTTATGACTAAAGAAAATTGTTAATTCAGGATATTGTGAAGGTGGTTGCTCAGCAATAGCAGATTCTGGAACTTCACTTTTGGCTGGTCCAACTGTGCGTACATAGACTTGAACTTTTCCTTGTAATCTGCAATTTCACTGGCTTTACATATATTACCATGTTGCATGACACTTTTTTAATCAATAAGTTGAAAGTCCTTTTTTTTTAATTAAAATAAAATGTCTTATGCTTCTGGATGCTTTTTAACCTAAGATTTCAGGTTTTAATTTGGTGCTCTGTATAAATATATTTTCACACCCTTGTACATCAAGATCTTTTAGCCTTTGGTGCAAAAGTATCCATGATTGATCAAAACTGCAGCGATGGACTTTGCAGTTGGGTTAAATGGGCTACTGACTCCCATTGTTTGCTTTTCTCTTTTAGACTATTATAACCATGATCAATCATGCCATTGGGGCTAAAGGAGTCATGAGCCAGGAATGCAAGGCTGTTGTTCAACAATATGGGCAAACTATTATGGATTTGCTTTTATCTGAGGCAAGTTAATCCTATCATTTTTAACTTCTCAATTTTTAACGTAGCATTTTGGTCTTATACTCTGCTCCCAATCTTTATACCTTCTATAGATTATTTACCTCTAGCATTTATGCTAACAGGCAGATCCGAAGAAGATCTGTTCTCAAATTAAGTTGTGTACTTTTGATGGAACTCGAGGAGTTAGGTAAGGCATAATAAATGATTTTCTGTAGTACCACAAATTACAGTGTTCCTGCTATATGAAATCACGCACATATATTTACTTGGTGAATCTACTGATCCCTGAAATTATGTTGTTCGTGTAGTATGGGAATCGAGAGTGTCGTAGATGAGAATGCTGGTAAATCATCTGATGGTCTAAGGGATGCTATGTGCTCTGTATGTGAGATGACAGTTGTCTGGATGCAAAATCAACTTCGTCAGAATCAAACAAAAGAACGCATAATAAACTACATCAACGAGGTGGATAGAATCTCATACTTTTAAGAATTTTACAGATCCTTTAGAATATTTGTTCTTTGACTCAACTAATCAACTCCCCTGCAGCTATGTGATCGTATGCCTAGTCCAATGGGACAATCAGCAGTCGACTGTGGAAACCTTTCTTCCATGCCTGGTGTTTCCTTCACCATTGGTGGCAAAGTTTTTGACCTTGCCCCAGAAGAGGTAAATACCATAAAAATGAGAAAATAGTTGCTGGACGTAGAATTTTTTCTCCAGACGTAGAACTATTTTCATTTGGTCATACAGCTTCTTAGATGTTGAAACCGGAGATCATGGAAAAATTATAATGCTTGTTTAGTGTTTCCTCAATATTACACTAGTTTTTACCAACCCTCTAAAATGGCGAGCATTGTGAACAGTATATACTCAAGGTGGGTGAGGGTGCTGCAGCTCAGTGCATCAGTGGATTTACAGCATTTGATGTTCCTCCTCCTCGCGGACCCCTCTGGTATATGTCTTAACCATTTATTTTGCTTTCAGAATAATTCAAAGCATAGTTCCGTCTCATTATCTGTTTTTATTGGCCACAGGATCTTGGGAGATGTCTTCATGGGCCGCTACCATACAGTTTTTGATTCTGGCAAGCTGAGAGTGGGATTTGCGGAGGCTGCATAAAGAAGACCTTCCTTTGATGGCTTTGTTCGGTTGCCTTCAATGTTTATACACATGAGCCATCTTTTGTTTCAATCGAACCTTTAACTTTAGTTTATGTTCATGGATTTATGGAAGTGTTAAATGCGGTTAGAGCTTCCCTGCAAAAGGGAAAAATCCAAGATTGTAAATGCTTGCTACTGTTTCATCTTTTATAGACACAGCTTGTATAGTTGCTTTTTTAGTATCTCTGCTGATATAAATATATACAGAGTGGCTGTATATTTGGAGATGGAGATAGAAAACAAATGAATCAAATAATATATTTGTGTCATCTTGATTTACAAGTCAACTTGAAATACAGTAACTTAGAAAAGCTTGCTTGCGAACTCTCCCAATTCCTCTCTGCTGCTGCTGCTGCTGCTGCTGCTGGAGTTTGATAAAGCCAATTGCTTGAGTTCTGATAAACTCCTCCCCAATTGTAAAGCGACCTTCATTTCAAACACTTCTCCATTCTCCCTTTTCCCAACGTCTCTCGAATTTACATTTGATTCGATTGTTTCTTCCATGAGCTTAAAGAAACCTGCGTTGCTCCTGTACATTTCAAACACCATTCCAACTTGTCCACCATGTTCCATTGTATTCACAACACTCGCCATAGATCCTGCAACAGCTCCTAGCAAAGCAGGCCAAGCCCCTGAACAAGAGCCTACAAAAGCAGACCCAATTGCTCCAACCAAGGTTAACAATGGACCGGAAACTGCTAGAATCTTGTTGATTTTCAGGGCCTTTTGGCTCAATCTCAAGTATTCTTGCAGATCTTTTCTCTTTAGTACCCGAACAATTTCTCTCATTTCTTCTTCTAGGATTCTACCCCAGCCATTTTCATTGAGTTTTGTACTTGCTTCTTTATGTCTATGCATTTGCTTTTGTTGAGGCCACCAAGTTGCAGGCTCCACGGTGGTGGGAAATTTTTCAATCATGGATCCTAATAAAGGAAGAGGGTATGCTCTATCCAAAGCCAAAACTTTCTCCATTGTTTCCTCTACTTGGTTGTCGTTAAGATCTCCCACAGAGAGTTTGGATTGAAGCTGACAATGAAGCTGCTGGAACAATCTTGCAGCGTTTCTCTGTTCTTCAGCTAGTTGGGATGGTTGCAACTTGTTCATCACCACCGAAATTCCAGTGGCTGCTAAATACAGCAACATCGATGACATCTTTAGTGCCGTGATTGGTGCACCGGTCATGGCTGCAGCTGCCAATCCGACCATCGTTGCAGCTCCAAGAGTAATTGCATTCAAGGAAGTTAGTAAGAGTCGGTTCCAATTGTCACGTTGCTCCCCAACATTTCGATGCATTTCCACTCGATCAGCTATGGCCTCCATAACAGCATACAACTTCGCAGTCATGACAGGATCCGAGCGACTCGCAACACCACTGTTTAAATGTGTATCAGCAACTGCATCAGTAAAAGTTGGAATCTTAAACCCATTTCCCATCTCCAATTTCTCAACCAAGCCTCTGCTTTGCAACTTAGGGAGAGACACAGCAGTGGCTTGAAACATAGGTGAACTCGAACTCATTGTAGCTTTACAAACTCCTTCACTGCAATTGGTTGAATAGAAAGACGACAGTGAAGATGAAGAACTCTTGAAATACAATAAGCTTGCAGTTCTAAATGCAGCCATTTCATCAATAATCTGGAAAAATCAGGTTGAACAAAAGAGAGAAACAACTGATTTGAATAAAATGGGTTCAAATTTCTATGTATATATAGAAAAGCAGAGATCTAAAGAGCAGGAATGAAAGAATCAAGATGCTGATTCTCGAGTTCAAGACTTCAGCAGTGGGAAAAGGCTGACTTTTCAACTCTAAAGGCCCGTCTGTATGAGTACACAAACCAACAACTGCCTCTCAGCCAATTCCAAACAGCTTGGTATTACATAATAATAGAGAAGGTAACATGTTTTTGTTCAAAATATGCCTTTAAACCGACAAAACATTGTTCTGTTCTGACAACTCACACAATGTTTCAAGTTCATTCGTTAATTTTAAAAATGAATCCGACCTCTACTGATGGTAATGTTTGCCCTTTGACGCGTTTCACTAAGCAGTTTCATGTGTAAGAGTTTTGAGGATTTTACAAACGAACTCCAATACGGTTTGTCAAAGAGGGGTTTGCTCAGTCAAAATTTAACTGCTTATTCAAATTTTTATATAGAATAATTTATTATTATTATTATTATTATTGATAAAAGGTGGAATCTATAAAGAGAGAGAATTAAACGGACCTGGTTACGACTTGAACTTTGGGTTAGTGTAATTTAATTTCTATGGACCCGATTAATTCCTGATTAACGTCCCCATTTTTGGACCAAGACATCATATTTTCTTCGTGGTAATTAAATTAAAGGGGTAAAAAGATAATTTCATTTTGAAATATCAAAAAAAAAAAAAAACTATTACATCATTTCTCATTAGACCTATGAAAGATTGAATTGCGGACTATTTTGATTTTTTTAAATATGATATTATTGCTACCACTAGATAATCTTAGAGTCAAAACTATAACGAGTATAGTTATACTGGCATCGAATATGTGTCATAAGCCTTGAGATTAAAGGTTCAATCCTCATCCCATATATTATAAAAAAGATAATTAAGATTAGAAATGAACTACACAATAAAAAATTAGACACTTAGCACAATAAGTAAATACTTGTTACCAACTTCAAGTCTATCCTCTTAAGTCGATGATTTGAACCTCCCCTTTCATATCTAACGTGTTGTTTTTTATTTTTTTTTTAAAAAATAGTTTGCTTGCTTAAAGAAGGATTAGAAGAGTGCTTTTCTTACTTATTGATACCAAAAATGGTTGAGTAGATCAAAAGTATATTTGTATATAATAGAGATCCAACTCAACTTGCAAAACATAAACAACTATGTGCACCTGTGTGATGTTAAATTCAAGTTAGTCTTGAGTTTTTGAGTAACTTGATAGTAATAATGGTGCTTTTAATGTATCCAAGGCAAATAGTCTACTTTACTAGTATAGAATCATCACTTTGTAAATGAAACTTAGGGTCATCATTGTTGTCTTTTTTTTTTTTTTTTTCTCTCTTTGATGAAGCGATCATCATTGTCTTCTTTGTAACTCTTGTAACCATTGAACCACTATTCAGGTGGTTACATTACATCACCACTTAAGTCCATAATTGAATTGATTTTTAAGTGTCTCATCCATTCAATTTTCAACCGTTCTTTCATGGTCATGTGAGGGTCATCCAAGAATCATGTAATAATCATCCTATGCTCTTGGCCAACCCATATGGGTCAGCCATAAGCCTGTATCGGCCAAGAGCTACGCATGATCCTGAGTCATTGTCAGCTCACTTAGGTCAATCTCTTAAGACCATTGGTGACTTTAACGCAAATTTCTTCAATCTTAAGCGAGTCATGTTAGACTTTTACATTCGCCCTCGAGCCTCCTGTCTCTGCAATTCTCAATTTTGGACCATCTCAAGAAATTAACCCATAGCATTACTTGTTATGCATCATTTGAGTATCACACGTGTGGCGACCCTAACACCTAAGGTTTAAAAATGGGAATTTTTTTAATGGGAATTTGAAAACGTGACTCAGTTTACGATTTTTTTTTATTGTTACAATTTTCAATTATTAAAATCTTTTGAAAATTACTTGATAAATATATTACCATAGGTAATTGTTTTAAATGTCAAACTGTTAGAAATATTTTCAAATATAGCAAAATGTCACTGTCTATCAGTAATAGATAGTGATAGACATCTATCAATGTCTATCACTGTCACTGATAGATGTCTATCAGTGTCACTGATATATAATGAAATTTTGCTTTATTTGAAAATATTTTTCAACAATTTTCTATATTTAAAAATAGCCTTATCCAAAAATAAGAATAAGGTGTTCAGGGCTATTAAGGAGTGGGTTTTGAGGGTCTAGCAAGTATAGAAGGAGAAGCTCTTTTTAGCTAGCGTAAGGAGGTCTTGCTTAAAGCGGTTGCACAAGCTATCCCGAACTATATGATGAGTTGCTTTTAGCTCCCCAAAAGTCTGTGTGATGAGATTTTTTAAGTGTATGCGAGATTTTGGTGGGGGTCATCAAGTAATAAATCTAAAGTTCATTGGCGTAGTTGGTCTCGCATGTGTATTAGGAAAGAGGACAATAGTCTTGGCTTTCCCAACTTGCATATCTTTAATCAAGTTATGCTAGCAAAACAAAGTTAGAGGATTATCAAGAGACCTAATAGCCTTCTTACTAAGAGCCTTATAAGGTAACTACTTCAAAACTAGAAATTTCTAATGGTAGGTTTAGGCCACAACCCTTCATATGCTTGGAGGAGTATCTTGTGGGGAAGATATTTGTTCGAGAAAGGATATAAATGGAAGGTGGGCAATGGGCAGATCATCCAAATCGATAGGTGTTGGGCATGCTTCTGTGAAATGATGAAACTTTTAGCCCAAATGATGAAATAAGTGAGGCCCTTTTTGCTGATCCAAAACCGAGAGCCCAGTTCTTTACCCCAAAACTTTTGGTTGGTAGAGAACTTGGTTATTAAGAGCCCACGATTTTCCAGCTGATGCCTTACACGTGGTCTTTCCACTACTTTTTGTCTAATGGAAAAATTGAAAGAGTGACTTCTTTCTGATGGGTGTTTAATGCAAATTAATTTTTCTTTCTCTCTCTTGCTCTCTGATTCTCTCTTGTTTTCCGCCTTCTATGTTCCTTTACTTTCTTCTAACCCTAATACTTTCTTGTTTGATCTGTGCAACTGCTTTGAGTATACAATGGAGGAGTCTTGCAATCGAGTAGACGATGGAAGAAGGAAAAGGTAAACGAACATGCAATCACGTAGACAATTGCTGAAGGAAAAAGTAGACGATCAGTCGATCTTCGAGACGATATGAAGAAAATGGTAAACGATCGTGCTATCTTGTAGACGATGAGAAGAAAGGGAAGAAAAATACTGAGCGATGTATGTGGTTCGTCTATTAAAGCCTACGTCCACGGGAAGGAGAGAGTTTTATTGAAACTAAGTCACAGACTCTTTTTCTTTTACAGATATTTCAAGTTCTTCTTGAAGCGATGTAGTTGTATCTAAAAAATTTGTAAATGATGAGTATTTATACTGATCTTTTATACAAGTAGTTACAATAACTAACTGTAAAGATTAAAGAAATGTGAAATAGCTTCTTGACTATTGAATGTATGAGCTTATAATCTTCAATAGGTGACCCTTGGCTTTCAAAGGGAGTTGTGTGCCTCTCCAAGTGCCTCCAAGCCTACAAGGTTGAGTAGAGGCTTATCTCTTTTCTGATAATGATGGATGGAACAAGGAGCTTTTTCAGGCAAGTTTCATTCCTACAAATGCAAACTCCATTCTTCAATTCCAGAGATCAAGGGGTAGACATAACCATGAGATCATTTGGGATCTTGACAATAAGAGAGTATTTTCTATTAAAAGTGCTTATTTTTTGGGTCTCAAACTTGCTAATTTGAATGCAACTAGCTCGTTGGAGAGGATCGCTTCAAAATCTATGTGGCAATCACTCTGAAAGTCGAAAGCCCCTAGGGCTAATTTTCCCTCCAAAATATAACCTTGCCAAAAAGGTGTTCATTCTGAGTTGTTGTGTGTGTTTTACATGAAGCATGTGGAAACTGCAAACCACCTTATATGGAGTTGTTTGGACTCTAGAAAGATTTGGTTTAGGATTATTTCAACTAATATTGATGTTCTCTGGAATGACAGGCCTTAATGGAATTATCAAAACTGCTGACATTGGATTTTTTAACATGTGGTATTTGTTAATATTAATAAGATCGTGATCATGGTGTGACAGTTTTGGGAAGCTCGGAACAAAGTGGTGTTTTTAAGACAGCCGACTTGTTGGAATGCCTTGAATTTGTTTATTGGTTTCTTGAACAACCAAGTACGGGGGTCTCGCTTCCGTTTTTGCTGTATTAAAAAAACTTTCTCTTTAATAATATTGTTCTCCCTCTACCTTGTGGACGTAGCTAACACACCGTTAGTGAACCATGTATATCTGTATGTTGATACTTTTTACGTTTTTTGTATTCTTTAATTGCCAATTACATAATGCGACTAATGTTTAATCCATTTGTGATGCGAATGCAAGGTATTTTTCAATTTGTGATGCGAATGCAAGGGGTTGATCCTTCCTACCCAAATCCCAGCTCAGATTGGTCGGCACCTCCTGAACCATCTTTTTAGAAGTTGAATATTGATGCAACTTGGAGTACGAATAACAATTCAAGTGGGTTGGGTTGGGTACTTCGTGACCACTAAGGTCATTTGCATCTAGTAGGGTTGAAATCTATCCCCAGATGCCAGAAGGTGAAGCTCCTTGAAGCTATGGCGATTTGCTTTGAACTCGAGACTCTGTCTTCCATTAGTGTATCAAATATATTGGTGGAGTCTGATTGTTTGGAGATCATAAATCTACTAAATGAATGTTGTCGACTTTTCTGATGTCTCCTTTTTTATTGAGAGGCTAAGGATAGAGACGGGGAGCTAGAAGTTGTCCCATTTTCTCATGTTCGACGTAGCTAGAACATGTTGGCACACTGTGTTACGCACAAAACTTTGGAGGATCAGAAGTCCTCAATTCTTTATCTTGAGTGGTTCACACTGATTATGTCTCATGATATCATTGCATAGTTGTTCTGCTTCGATTGTATTTGTCCTTTTTCATAAGAAAAAAAAAGGTCCTTATAACAATAGGTATGTCTCTTAGCCTTATAGGCAGGTAAATGAATTCCTCAAAATAAAACCTTTTTTCAAATAAGGCATTAATCTATAGTTGAATTGGCAAAGTCCCCAACCGATGATAAATAACGTCAATGGTTGTTAACTTGAGATAATTAAGACATTCGTCATTTGATCATGTCAAAATCCACCCTTATACCTTGAACTAAATTCATAACAAATATAAATGGTTATTATTTTCTCCATACAAATCAATCCTCTGACTTTCTTGTTCATTTGCAACACAATCTCACAAAGTTTCCATGTAACAAACACAGAAAGTGAAACTTAAGGCAGATTACCAAAAATTGCAAAAGCAAGAAGAGAAAAAACAAAAGATTTTTGGAACACTTGTTTGAAACCAATGTACAAAATCTATTTGACATCATAAGATTAAGTACTTGTGTTTTATTTTATCTTTTTAAAATGTTCATACTCACCCCTTTCATGCGCCAACTTCACACTTCCAAGGCGGGTAGCGTATTTACACACACACGCACAAAAAAAAAAAAAAAAAAAGTGCAGAATGTTCTGCTGATGCTTAAATGCAAATGGTTCCAATGCAAGATTACATTTTTATGTTCAACAAGTTCTGATTAGTGCAGTTTGAAAACAAAATACCCCAACACTTTTGACATCATGGAAATACAGAATTTGGTCAAAAGAGAAGGGTCAGATCAGAAAAATCTTGACAGGACAGGACCAACATACATAGTAGACATGAATTATGTTGGCTTGTAGTATTTTGTAGGAACGAATGGCATTTTAGTGACAACACCATCGTAAGCCTTTCCTCTGATAATTATCTTAACTTTGGTGCCAGCTTTGTGAGATCCAGATTTCACATAACCCATGGCAATGTTCTTCTTGAGGCAAGGGCTAAATCCTCCACTGGTAACTTCTCCAATGTTTTTCCCTTCCTCATTCTGAATCTCACTGTGGCTTCTTGCAGGAGGACCGGAAGAGAAGAAACCAACACGCCTTATGGCTGGGCCCTCTTCGAGTTGTTTCAGAATCACTTCGGCACCGAGAAAACCACCTTCTGCTCTCCTCCTTTTTCCTATGGCCCACGTTAATCCCGCCTCGACTGGTGTTATATGTTGTTCCATGTCATTTCCGTATAAACACAGGCCAGCCTCAAGTCGAAGACTGTCTCGAGCACCCAGTCCTGTCAATCTCACCTTCGCTTCCGATTTCTCCAGGATTGCTTTGGCAAGATCCAGTGCATGCTCTGAAGGCACTGAAATTTCAAATCCATCTTCACCTGTGTACCTGATTATTTTCAGAAGTACAAGAAAGTTGAATTAACTGTCAGCATTGTTCATTTTCCTTCCCCTAAATTTGGAATGCATTCACAAGAACCACTATGATTCGTGAACTGAACTTGAAAACCAAACGATTGATAAATGGATTTCATCACTTTTTTCAAGCACAGGATGATATGAGATGTTATGATTAGAAAAAGGAAATAACGTGTTTAGTTTTTCACAGATTTCATGTGGTACCAAAAGACTTGGCTCATTTAGAATGGAAAGAGAAATGTTAAGCCTAAAGGAAGCATACCCTGTCCTGGTGAGAAAGCAATGGGCTCCATTGATATCCAATATGCGGAACTCACCAAAGTAAAGTTTGCTCAGATCGTCTTTGGTCAAGTGTTGAAGAACTGGTGCAGCAAGAGGGCCCTACAAAAGAAAGACAATGAACTTTTTTTACATTGTTAACACAATAGGTGCATTCGAATATTGTAAACAGCAGAACAATGCATTCAACCTGAATCGATGGGGTTGATGTGAAGGGGATGAATTCAACAATTTAATATGCAGATGAAACCAACTTCACAAATAGGAATCCTAAACTAATGACAGTGTTTATCCAATTTAGGATAGGGAAATGAAAATTGAAATGAACAGAATATGTCAACCTGCAGTGCTAGAAGAGATCTCTCATCATGGATATGCCATGAAACATCCCCTCCTTTGGCCTTGAAGGCTTTCATATGCTCCTCAATGTGAGCTAAATCCTTGTCTCTGCAGCCTGCATTCACAACCAAGTATATGTGGTCATCTGTCACCTTGGTGATCACTGAGTCATCAATGGCTCCACCCTTTTCATTGGTAAAGACAGTAAGTGTTCCTGTTCCAGGAGCAAGCCCAGCAACATCAGCAACAACGAGTGTCTCGAGGAAAGGGATAGAATCCTTCCCCTTAAGGCTGAGTCCACACATATGGGAGACATCAAACAGTCCACCATTCTGCCTACAGTTCACAGTCGATTCCATTATCGAGTCCTTGTACTGAATAGGCATACTCCATCCAGCAAATGGAACCATCTTTCCACCATGAGCAACATGGAAATCATACAAAACAGTTTTTTTGAGCTCAGACTCTGTAGAAAAGAATCGACGTCCCACAGCCTTTTTATCAGCCTGTGCAAGACGGCGAGTAATTGATTGGCCCAGTTGCCACAGACCTCCCCTCATCTTGCTACTCTAAAATATCTGAACATAGAATGAAGGAAATTTAGGCAGAAAATCAGTTTTACCTTAAAATTTAAACCACACCATGTATTGCATGCTTGAATCACTTTTTCTCATATTCAAAATCACTCTCAAACACGTTTTTAATTCCATAAAATTAATTTTATATTTAATTTTATACTCTTAATGCAATTTTCATATCATCAAAATAACGTTGGAGTGATTTTGAAAATGTCAAAAGTGATTTTAAATATTAAAGAATTACTCCCAAACATGTTATTAGTTAGAAAAGAACAAGATGAAATGGAAACCCGAATAACTAGATAGCTAAAAGTAGAGGCAAAATCAGTATGAACTCTACGATGCTTGCAAACAAAATTGAGATATAACATGGTCATGGTTCATATACGACTCATAAACAAGGAAAGTTCGAGTTACAAGTTGCTAATAATTATTAGCACAAGTTGCAAGCAAGCAATTTGAGCAAAACTGGTCCATTCCAATGGCATGAAATACTAAGATCAAGAGACGATAGAACATCCAATGATTCAAATAATTTAAGATCACTTCTAAAAAACCAATCACTGATTTGAAATACCGGGAACAATACTCGAGCAGATGAAAAGCCTGGCATGTCACATTGGAGATGCAAAACATCAAACACCGCCTGGAACAATTACAAATGACCGTCTAAAAAAAATTCAAACAAATCAAGATTATAGACACTTCTTTAAGAAACCCAGAGAAAAACATATTCCAATTTCCTTCCATGAATCCAGTCTACAAAACACTGTGTTAGTTTGTATGCTTCAACGTAAGTTTCCAAGATCCAATTAACGACCCGCAAGAGGAAGAGAAACATAATCACAAAAAAGGTAAAAACTCAGATTGGAAAACGCAATGTCTGGAGATATAAAAACCAGAAATCAAGAGAAAAGAACGAGCGAAGAACTTACAGAGATGGGTTTTCTTGTTGGCCCTTCAAATTTAGTTCTTCAAAGAAACAAATCTGACAGCCTAAAGGAGCATTTGTGGATCAGTCTGAAGATATCAAGAGGAGAGAAAAAGCTTGAACCTTTATATATGTGTAGGTTATTTTACGTCATATACCAACAAAATACTAATAATAAAATCAAAAGAAAATAAGATTAAAAAACCATATAAGGAAAAAAAATTATAAAAAAAAAAAAAAAAAACTTCAAAAGGTTTGGTGAAATATAAAGTGGGTGGCGTAGGGTGCCCTCTTCCAAATTGAGCAGCCAAAAATACCCCATCTTTAATGGGTGGTGGTGGCACAATCTCACACACACCCTAATCTCTTAAAATTCTCTGCCAATTCCTCAGTTTCTTCAATCATATTTATCCCCAAAATGTACAGCCCCTGATGCAAAAATCAAACCCAAAATTTCCAACAACAGAGTATCTCCACCGTTAAATTTGTAATACTATTGACAAAATGGTGGGGTCAGCCATAAATAAGAGACTTACAAATTACTATTCTTCCCATGGTACTCAGTACAGGATATCAGAATGGCTCACCTAAGTTCGGTGGGCGATCACTTCAGGAATCAGAACTATGAAACTGAGATGAAAAGGAGAATAATATTCTCACCAATTACTTCTTTCTCAAATAATTTATTGGTTTTATAAGGTTATAGAGTTTGATAAACAAATAAAATTAACCCTAATGTGACATTGATTTGGTTAAAAGGGCCATAGCTTATTTAATTTGAGGTTGGAAGATACTTGATCGTGCACCACCGCAATGGTCAATCTCTTGGGTGATTGAAACGACGCCGTCGCCGTTGCCGCCTTTCATCGCAACGACGTCGGATTCTGAGCCTAACCTCACTGCGTCATCCGGTCTGCTCTGATTTAAAGGGGAATGGCAGTTGCAGAGGATAAGAATTTGGTGAAAAAGGAAAGCTAATCAGCAAGAAATTGTTTCCATGGAACTGAAAAGTACTGTACTATTAGCTCCGTTGGAGGGTAGGACGACGAGTTGACGACGATGAGCTTCGCACTATTGGGCTGGGCCTAGTCTAGCGAATACCACCGATCGATTTAAATGGGCTGGGCCTAGTCATGAGTTTAGTAATTCCAAGCCCAGTTTTATTGAGAATATAGTGTGTCTTTTAAATTGTAAAAACACTAAATATAATTAATGGGTGATTAGTTTATTATTTTGATTGAGCTGCAAATGTTTGACTTTATGATATATTTTGTTAGAATATTTTCTTAAATTTTGATAAATTTTCTGGACTGATTTTAAAGCAAGTAATGTTGGAAATGCAACCAAAGTCTACATTCATTAGATTAAGGAGATGATCATAAATATATAAGTGAGAACAATTATCTCTATTAATATAAGACTATGAGATTTCTTGGTTTGAAACTAAAAACAAAGTCATGAGGTTTATGCCTATCGTAGACAATATTATATCATTGTGGGGATGTTTTGATGGTTATTGTCACTATCAAGTGGTAGCAAAATCATAGTCTTGACTTAACCATCTTGGTAGTGGTTGAACTAGATTGATAACGTTTTTACAAAAACAAAGCCATAGGAGTTTATGGGCGAAGTGGAGGATATTTGCCCCTAAAAATAATAGAAATTTAGTTTGAATTTTATTTGGGTGGTTATTTTAATTTCTTTATCCATTATATTTTGGAAGTGTTCAAATTTAGACTTACACTTTTAATCAACTTCAAAAACAATTCTCTCACACAATTAATGGGGGTTAAAATGAACTAATTTAGAAGGAAGGAAAACAAAACTACTTCATCTCTCCTATCTCTCCTCTTCCCTCCCTAGCCACACTTCCCTATGCCTTTCTCAATCTCTTTGGCTATGGCATAATTCAGTTGAGAAATATACCAATTCAAAAATAGATTAATAAAATTCTTAAGTACTTGAATCATAAGCTGTGAAATCTAAAAGAAGCTTTACTCAGTTAGGAAGATTGTTTCTAAGGACAAATATAAAATAGACAATATATAGTATGAATTAGTGCATCTTGTTTAGAATTACATTTTCTACAAAGATAACTTAATAGATAAGATGTTTATCATCATGTCAACTCATAATTGATTTGAATTTAGTATGGAAATTCAATTTGAATACATTTAATGTATCCAACTAGAATAGTAATTTATCATAAAAGTTTTAAACCTGAAATCATGAACTTGAACTTAGATATTTGAAAGGGAAACAATATATGTGATAAATACATGCAAAATGATGGGATATTAAAGATTACAAACAAATTTTGTGCATCTTAAATAATTGCATGGTAATGGCAAAAGGTCGCTTAGGGTTGGGCAATGGTGGTTTTAGCTTTAGTATGGTCATTGTACTCATCAGCTCCATTGTTATTGTTTCCCATCCCAAATCCAATTCCCATACCAAATCCCATCCCAAATCCCATTCCTATGCCTTGTCCTCCCTTTCCTCCGCCGCCAAGTCCACCGCCCTCCCCCTTACCATATCCTCCATTTGAACTACTTACTCCACCCCCTCCCCCACCGCCACCACCACCACCAAAAACACTGCCATGACCGTCATTTCCTCCATTTGAACCCCCTTCTCCTCCGCCTCCACCGCCGCCGCCGCCTCCGCTACCTACACCACCGCCAAAGCCACTACCATAGCCATTTCCTCCATTTGCACCTCCTCCACTACCGCCGCCGCCGCCTCCTCCTCCACCTCCCCCGCCACCCATACCTCCACCTCCCCCAAACCCACTTCCATGTCCATACGCCTCCCCTCCCCAAACAGAATTTCCGCCACCCCCACCGCCACCGCCGCCACCTCTTCCACCGCTGCCTCCTCCGCCTAACCCAAACCCTGCACCAAATCCCATTCCTTGGCCGTAACCATTACTACCACTACCACCACCGCCACCGCCACCTCCTCCGCCTCCAGCTCCATATCCACTACCATGACCAGACCCTTCTCCAGACCCACCTCCCCCACCTCCGCCACCGCCTCCACCATTCCCACCTACACCAAACCCAACTCCATAACCTTCACCATGGCCGGACCCAAACCCAACTCCTGAATTGCCTCCGCCGCCTCCAGCTGAAGAACCCCTGTCAGCCGGCCACCCAAAGAAGCTTCCACATCCCCTCCAATACCGGCAAGATTCCTCATTGGTAAATCCCCACCCAGTTTGATCACCTCCGTAGCCAAAACTAAGTTGGCTTAAAACAAGAACTATAAGACAGAGAAATGTAAAACAAGGTTGAGACATCATTAATTATTAGAAGAAAAGTAGGAAAGAACTTTTGCATGGGTTTCGCTGGTTCTTTGTGTGCCTTATAAAGAGGAAGCCGCAGTCTATAACCATCTCCCTTTCCCCTTTACTGTACTATCTTAACTCAGTACCAAGTTTAATTTACTATATAATGCTCTCCTACCTACCATCTTTCCTTTACACGCTGTTTCAGAAAGGCCTCAAATCTGCCGAAATTATTCCAACTCCACATTTCATTCTCAGAAATTTCTAATATGAAGAATACTTCGCTCGTTCAATCACAAATTGACACACTACTTTCCTTTTTCAAAAAAGATATTTTTTTAAAAAAAATATTTAGGTGTTAAGTTTGCTAGGTTGCACTTATCTATGTGCCCTCTACTTAATTGCTTGATTAAAATTTATATTACTTTTTTTTCTTTTTTTGTAAAAAAAAATGATTTTTTTTTATTATGTAATAAAAGAGTCGAGTCGGTTGGAATATGGCTTCACTTAGGAAAAACTTAGGTGCAGTCAGACTACACCCATCTTTTGTGTAATCTAGCTAACATCTAATAGAAATGTGTCACGTGTCATTTCTTTTTTGTCTTTTTTTCTTAAATTTGTACTTTATGTGTAAAGAAAATAGGAGCATGAGATTAAGTGGTTGGTTGCTGTTAATCATTGGCTCATTATCTATATTTATTTATTTATTTATTTTGTAATTGAAGGAGATGCTCGAAGATGAATACTTATAGATCTGTGTGCATAAATGTTAGTAGGTCACCCACATTAATCTAAGTGAATCTCACCTTATTTTTTAAAAGATCTTTGGTAATCTCAGTAGCATCTATCTTTGTGCATCCCACAAAATTGACCCATCATAATTTGACATGTGGCAATTTTTTTAATATTTCAATGTTTTTTTTTTTAATTTTACGCAAGTGATAAAAGTGAGATGCATAAAAATGAGTGTATCTTAAGATACATCCAAGTATTAAAAGCATTCTAACCTCGCTTGCAACACAAATGAAAATTTTCCATTCATTCTACCCTTTTATGAAAAATATAACAAAGTTCTTGCTTAGGTGTTTACTAATTTTATTTCTATACTATACGTCCGACTCAAGGTTTTTTTCGGATAATATTTGAGTGCATCTGCTTCTATGCTTTTTCTCTCATTACTCACACACACACAAAAAATATATATTTTAAAAAGGAAATAAAAAGAATTTGCCACATGGCAAATTATGATTGAACAACTTAGTAGGATGCACATTGATAGGGAATTCTCGAGATGTATCTAAGTATTTTCCTTGAAAAGAAATGTGAGGAAAATATAACAATTACTCATCCACACATAAAGTTCTACGTACGTTCTTACATATTTCCTCTAATATAGGTTGTTCTAATTTCTAGAAGTGCTTTAAAAGATACAGTGGAATTTACTTATAAAGTTAGTTGAGATAGTCAAATTTACTTGTTAATTAATTGAGTATAAGAAAATATTGCTCGTTCAGCTTCAATAAAGAATGTAATAAAGTTATATCCCAATGAAAGCAATCCATATCTTGAAATTTATGAGAGTGTCAGTATTTGAAGAGCATTTGTTAAACTATATTTTGATTAGTAGCAAGTGGATAAAACTTACCTTTTTATCTCCTAATAAGTCATCTTTCTATGTATATACACTCTAATTAAGTGTTAATTTTTTTAATTAAAAAAATTAAAAAGAGTTTGATAGGTGATAAACTATGATCCGACAAAGTTAAATGAAATGAAAAAAAAAAAAAAAGAATATAGTCTAAAATGTACCTAATTATGTGTACATATATTTATATTTTTTTTTGTGGTTGTTTGATCCTTGCACTTACCCAATTTAGAACAAAGCAAGTAAGGTATTGACAATAATCTTATAAACCATAATTTAAAAAAAAAAAAAAAAAAAAAAAAAAAAAAAAACTTTGTTACATAAAATTATAGATTACAATCTTTTTTGTTTAAGAGAAAACTTAAAATATGAAATATTTTATATCAAATACATACTTTTTACGTTAAAGAAACAAAAATATAAATAAACGAAAGAGACCTAGAAACAAATACTAACACAAGGCCATCACTACTATTTTTTAGTACAATAATATAGAGAATATATACATTATATCAGTCAAGTTAGGTTCATGTTGGACAAATTCATTACTATCCTATCGTATTTTAGTGTTAAATTTCAATTTAAAATTAATATATATATAACTTATTTTCTTGACATTATCGTGAAAATTTTTAATCATGAGTGTAACTCAGAAATTTGAATTCTTACATGTACCAAAAAAAAAAAAAAAAGTTAATTTTCTTTTGAATATATATTCTACCATGTGATAGAAACGTTCATTTTTAATTCGAGGTTTGTAAGAAATTACACAAAATTATTGTTCAAGTGAGTAAAATATTTAAACTTCAGTTTTTGATAAGACAAGTGTCATTTCGATCGCTAAATGCTTTTAAAGCAAATAATTAATGGACAGATTATTAAATAATTTAAATTTATAAGATATGGTGGAGTAGGTGACAGCATCTTCATAACAAATCAGTGTAGAGAAGGAAAAAAAGAAGAAAGATAGAAGAAAATTGTCACCCATAATCGGAGCTTCAAGTCTAATACAAGAACCCCCATGTGATTTATTTTATAATAAAGTTTTATAATAAAGTCCAGTCTGTCATTCTACTTTACATTTTTTTTAATCAAAATGGATTATCTTTATTTATATGCAAATTGAATATTTCTTTGGCCACGTGAAACAACGAACTGGCCATACTTGTAACATAGCTAATGCATTTTGTTGCATTTATTTTTTCTTCTCAATTTTTTTGTTGGAATGAAAAATAAGTAAAAATAGACACCGGGTTGATACTTTATCCAACACACTTTAACGCTTAAGTTAATATTAATCTAAAGTGGTGTTGAGCTCAAGCAATTTTAAATTACGTATTCTTCAAGGAGTGGGTGTTTCTCCTATTATATTATTGTTCTACGGATCCACTCATTGTGAGTTGATTAGCTTGACATCCTCCTTGGCTCGAGCCTAACAATTCCGAGCTTCACCTACATATGGTTGCGTAGGGGTGGCTTCAATTCCTTAGGCCTATAGTATGTCACTTGTCTCATAATAATGATAAGGACAACCAACCTTCACGTGTCTCCACAAGGAAATATGATATTGTCTACTTTGGGTATAAATTTTTATGATTTTGCTTTGGAACCATCCAAAAAAATGTCATGCCAATGAAGATAATTGTCCACACTTATATATCCATGATCATTCTTTTTCATATTCAACGTGAGACTTTATCACTCCTAACCAATAATAAATTCATGGGGGCAGTATTTGAAAAAAAAAAAGGCAAAACTAATTTTAATTTGAAAAAAAAAAAATCAATTTGACTCCTACTAAGTTTATCATTGTGTTAATTAATCATCATGTTGCACTATAGATAACAAATAACACAAATTATGAGTAAATAAGTTTATTGTTTCAAAAGGAGATAAAATTATTTACTAATATTTTTATTTTGTTATTATTTACTTTTAATTTACGTATATTGGAAAAATATTTTCAGCAAGATTTTAGGAGTTGATATTCATGAAAATATCGATTTTATAAAAATATGATGATATTTTTGGAAAAATATAAAAATTTAAAATTTAAAACATTTAAATTAACAAATGAAACTTTTGCCAGTAAGTTGAATTTTTCTTTTGTTGTTAATATTATGTTCACATTAGTGGTGATATTTTTATTATATTATATTTATTTTTCAATGATATAATGAACGTTTCATCTTTACATCAATATTGAATTCATAAAAGTATGAGAATATCGATGAGAAATTTAATATTTTTTGAATTTTTTTTATTTATAAGAATTTCTCAAATAAAGATTAGCAACGAAATCTGTGTATAAAAGAAAAAATAAATAAAAAGGAGAAAAAGAGAAAACACCAAAAGGAAAAATGAATGGTCTATATTTTCCCCTACCTTCTCACCATGAAGCCCAATCAAGTAAGGTCAATCATCAATGAAGAGACTTTGAAAATTATATAAAATCTTTCTTTTATCAAATTTTGGCTGCATTACTTGAAAGTATAAACTATAGTGCTCTCCAACACATACCTAAAATGTAATCTATTAATGTGTATATTATTGCATGACTTTCTTAAAAATTATAAATAGAAAATAAGCTGTTTGAGGAACATTTAATTTTTTTCCTTTTTTTAGATTTTTATTTTTTAAAATTATACTTAAAAATATTTTTTATCTTCGAATCAATATTGTTTAGTATTCGTTTTAAAAACTTATCTTTTTTATAGCATCTAATTAAGAATTCATATATTTCTTTAAGAGAAGTGAAAATCATAGTAAAAGATTAATATATAATTACGAAACTCAGACAATTAAAAATCAAACCATGGTTAATTATCAAATAGATCTAAAGAATTTTGTTTTTGACTTTGATTTCGGATAGCTTCAAAACAAGCTTCCATTGCTTTTCATCAATGGAGCATGAACTACTCCCACTTAGGCAACTCTCTCTTAAAAGATTATCTTCTAGATATGCCTTTTTTTTATACTATATATGTATATATATACATATATACATATATATCCTTATTTTCAAAGACCAAGCAAATATATGGCATTGGATGAGACTCAAAAGGCATTGTAATTTGTTTGAATAGATCATTTATTGGGTATCAAAAAGAAGAAAAAGAAAAAGAAAGCCTATTTGATTCCTTCATCTGACTGAATAGATCAATAATTATATTTTTTATATAAAGTTGTAGAAATAAACTTCTAAACCTGATTAAATAATGATATCTTATAATATCTATATATCGTTTAACGACATGAGATTTTAATATTATAATAAAAGAGAGGAAGAGAAGAGCAAGAATAATATGAAGAAATCTTCTCTATGGTATATTGAATTTGTTTCTCTCAAACTTAATCAAGAGATCTATCACTATATTGTTTATATGTACAATTATCAAATGAATGAGGAATAACAAATTTGAATCGAAAGAATATTTCAGGCCTATGTGTTATACTATCACTGGAAAAGAAATAAAAGAAACGGAATGACATTTTTCTGGAAGATTCTTTGGATTATGTATTTCGAAAGACGAACAACGTCGATAAAGGAATGTTGAGTCAGAGCCACATCACTGGTTGACTTGGTCTTTAATATGTAGTCTAAAATTTTTATACTTACCTTTATATGATTGACTCAAAATTAATATAAGTAGATTCATCTAAGTGTACATATTTGTCTATTAATAGTTTTTCTCATTTGTATGTTAATTAATAGAGTAAGATTAATGCAATTAGGTGTTGACAATATTTCTCTAGCTTTGTGGTTAATGCTAATATATTATCTCTTTGTTGGGGTCGTCGTGACTTTTTTAGCAGATTTTTGTAGTAATATATTAAATCTTCCAAGTTTTTTTGTAGAGTAGTTCAAAT
>NW_028326895.1:0-22355 GCF_027475165.1 Benincasa hispida
AGTCTCGCTGTTTTGTAAGGATACACATTGTTCAATGAATAAAATAAATGTTATTTAATTCTGGCATTTACTCATATCCAATAAACAAAGCTCCTTAGTTATCTTATGTGAACTTAAGCATGTATATGTGATTTACAAGTGGATCAGGCCTTAAGTGATAACCTAAATCGGTCTGTAGTATAAGGATTAAGGTGGGATACCTGATCCTGGTGACACTACAGATACGGTCCGCTTTGTAGAGGTTTGCAAGTGTTGTAAACTACTATAGATGGTAGATCCTGACCATTCGTGTGGAGACGTGGAGCGGGGGTGTCCTATACAAAGAGTTTGTATAAGACCTAGACCACGAGATGACTAGGCTCTGAATATAACGTCGTTGATACTAGAGATTTGCGTCTCACCTAAACGACCATAGGTGACACGACCTCAATCCTGAGTGTTTTGGGAACTTCTGCCTTTGAGTGCGGTCCTTTGATTAGTATGGGGTGAGAGTGGCCAGATTGCCAACTCAACATGCCTACCTTTTTGGGGACTTGTCTGATCTGGGAGCTGGGAACTCAATCCACAAGATGGAATTCACCTCTTTCCCAAAGCAGAGATAAGTAGAGAGATTGCTCTCTTAAAGGCTGATTCCGGGGCTTGAACATAGTGGCCACAACTTCTCTTTGGAAGAGAAGACTCAGTCATAGTAGGACTATGACTTATGTTCATTAGAGGGATCAGTGGTACTTAAGGAGACAGATGTAACTACAAGGGCATAACGGTTATTGGCCTAGCTGTACTTACGAGCGATCTGTGAAGGGTTGTTGCACTGCTAATTGGTTAAGATGGACACATAATATATCTATAATAAGAAGAGTTCAGCTGTCAGTCTTTAGTGGAGTATCTGGCAGTTAACGAATGGTGGATCCTGTGACTAAAGAGTTTAGTCAGTTATTCACGTACCGTTGGAGCTTCGGAGTTACAGGTCCATGAGGTCCCCTTGGTAGCTTGGATTCTGTTGAGGATCAGTTCTTGGTATTGATTTGAAATGTTCAAATTGACAAGAGGTATTTTGATTATATATGATATAATCGGTATGATGTATAAGATACATCTAGTAGAGGATTGATGTAAATGAGATTTACATTAAGTACCATGGAATAGAAAAAGAACCATGATTTATATGTTTCATGAGATGAAATATTAAAACTATCGGTTATAAATATAGTATGATAAGTTGGTTATCATTTATGTTTATAATAATATTAATTATTAGATAATTAATTCTTTTTTTTTAAATAATCAAAGTAGTGGGTGGTCATTGGATCACGGTAACCGTGAGTTTAAAAGGAAAGTGGTTTCCTATTTTGAAAAGAAGTTTTTACAAACATTTGAAAAGGTTTTTGAGTTTTCTCTCACGAAAAAAAAAACTCACGTAAGTCATCAAGTCAATGCAGATTTACTAAACGACGGCTGGGCGAGCTAAACGATCGAGCAGGTGCGAGCTAAACGATCGTTGGCCCAAGGTAACGATTGTGTAGTGTCTGTAGGCAACAGACCGAGCTAAACGATAATCTAAAAATCGCATAGCTTTTGCTAGACGATCGCATAGCTTTATCTAAATGATTGGGCATCGATCTATACGATAGGTCTCCACCATCTCCCACTTGCCCAGTCGTGTATGCGATCGTTGTTTCCTCTGTTCGTCTGCCTCATACCAAGTCCGAACAGAGACCACCTTCTAGATTCTCACACCGAGAATACCAAGGTCGCCTTGTTGGTGGTGTCAGACTCAACTCGATACCATCGAGGATTTCTAGAGGCCGTTCGTAGTGCTGTGGAGGCCGTTCGTGTTGCGGAGGAGTTCGTGACCAAGCAGAACATTGAGGACGAGCACGAAGTGTTCGTGCTATGTTCGTACAGTGTTGCGGTCGTGTAGATCGAGTGTTCGTGGTCATTGTTGTTCGAGTGGTCGCGCAACGGAGCGTGGAGACGCTTCTGCCTATGTGCGTAGAGTTTTACTCTCTGTTCCTTTGTATTTTACATGCTGTAATTTCTGTATGAATCGCATAACCATTTGTTTGAAGTAGACTGTAAATGATTTGTTGATTCATGATTGTAATTTGGAATAGTCTTTTTTCGCTGCTCATGGAAATCTCGTTTCCGATTTCCTTCAATTGGTATTAGAGCTAGGTTCTCTGATATTCCAAATTATAGATCTAAATTGAATGTTTTTTATAGTCGCGGTGGGTTTTTGCATTTGTGGTTAACCGTTTCCTACATTTGTGGATGAATATGATGAATGTTTCGGGTTTAAATTGCCTTTTGTTTGTTAAAGTTTTCAGTATTACAAAGTGTTAATTGTAAGGGCCCCTAGGTTTTTGAGCGAAATTAACTTTGCAATCGAGTCTGTAATTTGAAATGTTCGAGTTCTTCGAGTCGTTCATGATGAAGCTTCAGCGCATGGCGATGCAGTTCTCAACGAAGAAGAAGACCAAGTGTTGGTCGGATCGTGTAGCCTTAGGTAAACGATCGTTGGGATTTAACTAAGCGATCATTTAGATTTTTCGTTCTAGACGATCGTGTAGTATTTTCTAATCGATCGTTTAGCTAATGCTAAGCGATGGGGTAAATCGTTTACCATATCGTGTAGCGTCGGTTGCACGATCGCGTAGGCGCTGGAGGTAGACGATCGTAGTGGGAGCATGCGATGCTCGTTGTTTAGTATAAGGCACACGCTAGACGATCGTGTAGTTAGCAAGCTTCATCGCTTAGTTACTTCCTATGCGATCGTGCGTATGCGATACAAAGATGCTAGCTAAGCGATGCTTAGGCGATGATGCTTCGCGGCATCGTAATCGCTTAGACGATCGCGGAAGGTGGGCATTTTGCGGAGCGCGCTAAGGGATCGTGTACTTCAGGCTTCATCAATTAGTAAAGGTACACGATCGTGTAGTAATAACTAAACGATCGTTTAGATTTTCTAGACAATCGTATAGTAAATGCTAAACGATCGTTTAACTCTGGAGTGCTGGTAAGGGATAGAGCAAAGAGTTTGTTTTATCGTATAGACGATCGCGGGGTGCTTAGTACACGATGGATGGTTTGAGAAGCAATTCTTTGCCGAGCGGTTCAAGACCCGGTTCGTCTGTTTGAACCGGAGACTCCTTGTCTTTGTAATAGTTAGCTTTCATTTTTGTGTTTTAAGGTAATTTTACCCGGTTCATCAACTTTTATTGCTTATACATGTGATGTATGGTACTTATATGTCAAAATGTTTGTCATATAGTTAAAAACCCACCTTAGGTTGTGCAATTGTTCATGCATCATGTATTATAAATGTTATAATCTTGCATGAAGAATTTACTTGATAGCAAGTGCATTGATGCATTATTTTGTGCGATGAAACAATGGAATGAATTGCGGTGATGAGAATGTGTTGAGCAACAAGTTTTCTTAGCAGAATCCAAGTATAAATCCCATTGAGTTTCCTGGTAAGTCCAGGGTCGAACTCAGGGACTAGGGAAAACGGTATGCGGTGATAATTTTTAAGAAGACTTTGCGGTAACCAATAAATCAAGAGTTGTTTTTGGGTTGTTGTTTGTAGTAATAAAAAAAAGTATGGAGCGGAGTTAAGACAAGAGTTGATAATACAAAAGATGCGATGAATATGCGAGGAACGGGTTGAGAAGGGGTTCAACTAATACTTCTTAGGATGCGTTCATGTTATGCAATCCTGCAATACACATATAATAACAAATCATCTCTCAATGCAAATGCTATAGCCTCTATTACTAGAACGCATGCGATATATGCGATAAGTCTATAAGACCTACACATAAGCCTTTATTCTTATTTATGCGATGACAAATGACACACACACAAACAAGGCGACCGCATAATATCATAACCTATCTCTAGGGCACATGCGATGCATGTTGGCAAACAGAGCTTATCTCTAAGTCCCTATCTTTTGCTTATGTAGATCTAATCTTGCTCTTTCGAGTCTAGATTCTAACCTAGCTCTCTCAAGTCTTAGGTTCTTTCTTTAGACTCTCTCTCGAGTAGCTCTAAAGGGGTGTTGGGTGCAACATAAGACAAGACAATCGCATGCGGTGAAGATCCTAGGTTATGTTAGCTTAGTTCTTCTCAACCCATTCAATAGATTTAGCTACTCATGCGTGCTTTTAAGAGAGTGAACATATATAGATAAGCAAGTTCCATTTTCTAGATATAGAATTGAAATACAAAATAACAATGCGAAATGAGAATAAAGAACCTGGTAGCAATCTCTTGCTTCCCAAAGCTTTTTACACTGTTCTTCTCTATTTTGTTCAAAAGATAGTCTTTCTCTCGCGAGAGTCGGCCCTCTCTCCGCTTTTCCACGCCTCTGGGTTCTCTCTCGAGCTGACTAGAGCGCTCTTCCGGCGTCTCTTCCCTTCTCTTGCTCCGCCTTTGAAGTAAAACTAAGAGCAAGGCTAATTCTATCTAAGGAAAAATTATCTAACTGTCCGAACTCCTTTACTGAAGGTTGCCTTTAGTATTTATAGAGCTTCGGGGTGAAAGGCGTCTTCTCTTTTATGATTGTACTGATGGGATGACATTAATTCTTTTTCTGATTTGCCGAATATTTGTCATCGAAAAGTTGAATGTACTTGCTATAGTAGTTCGTTAGCGGCTTGTTAACTTAATTCGAACTCGACCGTTATCAGCTTTCTGTCCCATCGTGATTTATTATGCTTTTCACTCAGACGCGCCCACCGAGTTGCGGCGGCTCTATGTGACAATTCTTGTGAGCAGATATTTGTGAGCATAAATCACCGCAAAGCCTTGTGGTAACGCTACGCTCGACCATTGCTTTCTTGTAGTCGCATTTTACGCTTTGTGTCAACTCATATTCTGAATAAAAATACAATAGTTATCTATTTTTATGCGATGAACGTATGTGACCGCAATATTATGAACTTAATGCTTTTTGGACACAATTTTATATATTTTATCAACGCAAACCTTCATTGTTTACTAACTTAGTACTGTAATAACGTGCATTTCTGTCTGTTATCACACCACCAAATTTAAACAATGCTTATCCTCAAGTATAAGCTAAAGATTTTCTTTAGAAAGTCGACCGCAATCTCTTTTCCAGATTTCTCAAGGATACTTCATTCAAATCCTATACACCAAAATTTCTTTAATTCTCAGTTAGGTCTCTTCTTAAAATATTTCTAAAATTTATGGACCGCAAGTTTAACCTTCAAAAGGACTTTACTAGATTTCAGGACATCGCACGATTTATTTCAAAAAGAACTTTTTCACTGAGGTGTTCAATGATTTTTATCCTTGCATATTTTTGACATTATTATTTTTCTTTGACCTTGCGCTGATCCAAGTGCCTCGCCTTCTTTTTGGCTTGCCTCCACGTTTGTCATGTGGACATCCAACTACAAGTAAGGTGCTCTTTCTCAGACTAAACTCATACCTACTCTGCAGCGGAGTTGCGGTCATTTATTTATGCGTTGATCACGATTCCTACCTTCGTTTTGGCTTGCCCCCACATGTGTCATGCGGACATCCAACTATGAGTAAGATCCGATCGCAACATTATGATTTTTTTTAGATAGAGCTAAAAAATAGAATGTCGAAAGTAAATGCCTCATCCCCAAATCTAAAATGCGACAATGTCCTCATTGCCAAAAAGTTAAAAGAAGTCATGCGATGTTCTTAGGAAGTTTGATAAAGGGTCAGTTTGAAAGAAAACTAGCAGACCACTAACTTTTAGAAATATTTCATGAGGTGGCTGTCCTAAAATTAAGTTGACTCTAATGTACATGAAAAAATAGAAGCATGTGTTTCATCATTGAAGTCATAATTAGCAAAGAGAAAGCATGCGGTGGTTTACTAAATTGATCAATGTTAAATGATTGCAGTAATTAAAGAGGATGCGGTGATAAAATTTTCAAAATTAAAATGTGATGTGATAGTGTAGAATTTGGAATAAAGTCATGGAAAAATACCACCCCCAAATTTGCGATGTCGCCTGCATTATTTGTTGACGCATCCTGCTTTGCGGCGATCTACTTTCTTTGGATTGCGGTGACGGAATAAAATAGTTGCATCTTTGTGTAGCGCCTCCACAATCGTTCACCTCGATCGTTGCAAGGAAAAAACATCGAGAGGGTTAAATAATATTTTATAAAAAACAGAGTTAACAAAATCGCTTACCGTAATCATTCAACACGATCATATTTTTTTTTTTGCAAAAAGATAGTGAAATGATAATACTAAGGAGTAGAGATAATTTTAAGATTTCAGGATTTCAACGGATACTTCACAAAACTTGCGTCCCTGATGAATTTAAATCGCCTGATAGCGTAGGGACCTCCTACTTCTTCCTCATTCAGAGTTTCTCTGGTCCATGGATTCGACTTTGCGATGCCAGCCTTCTCCGTGATACACTTTCACTCGTTGCCCTTTAACTTTGAATATGTTGGTTCCGTCATCATTAAATAACTCGACCGCGCCATGAGAGAATACCTTTTGGACTATGAATGGTCCGAACCAACGTGATTTTAATTTCCCAGGGAAGAGCCGTAGTCGTGAGTTAAATAGTAAGACCTTTTGCCCGACTTGGAGGTCCTTGCCACATATTTGTTTGTCATGCCAGCGCTTTGCACGCTCCTTGTAGATCTTTGCGTTCTCATATGCGTTAATTCTCCATTCCTTCAGCTCGACCGATTGAAGTTTTCTCGCTTCTTCTGCTGTCCTTAAGTCAAAGTTTAGCTTCTTCACTACCCATAGGTACATACAGGGACATACCTATGGGTGTCTTATAAGTAGTTCGGTATGCCGACAACACGTCGTTCAGCTTTGTTGCCCAATCCTTTCGCGAAGGCTTTATCACCTTCTTCAGTATCAACTTAATCTCTCGGTTGAACACTTCGGCCTGACCATTCATCTGCGGATGGTATACGGTGGCCACTTTATAGAGGATATTATATTTGCACAGCAAGTCTTTGACAATGTGATTGACAAAGTGGGAGCCTTTGTCACTTATTATGGCACGTGGAGTGCCAAAATGAGTGAAAATGTTTTTCTTCAGGAATTTAAACACTACCGCCACATCGCTTGCGACGCATGTCACTGCTTCTACCCACTGAGAATGGTCCCATGAAATCAATGCCCCAGACGTCGAACAACTCTAATTCCAAAATGGTGTTCATAGGCATCGCATGTTTCCACGAAATGTTATCCGTGCGCTACACCGGTCACACTTCATCACATAGTCATTTGCATCCTTAAACAGTGTTGGCCAATAGTATCCACTTTATAATACTTTAGCTGCGGTGCATTGTCCTCCAAAGTGCCCGCCATATGGTGAGTCATGACATTACGATAATATGCATTGTTGAGCAGCATTCGGTACACATAGTCGTAGAATTTGGTCTGCCCCTTTTTATACAGATTTGGCTCATCCCAAAAATATGATATGCATTCATGCCTGAGCTGCCTTTTTTGGTGGTCGATGTAATCTTCGGGAAATTGCTCGTAAACCAGACAATTCACCACGTCTGCTTACCATAGAAATTCTTCAATGTGAAATAGCTGCTCGTCTGGGAACACCGCACTCACCTTTGACTGATTGTGGTCAACCTCTGGATTTTCCAATCTAGATAAATGATCCGCAACTTGGTTCTCCATCCCTTTACAATCAATTATTTCTATATCAAATTCCTGGAGGAGGAAGACCTATCTGATCAACCTCAGCTTCGCATCCTTCTTTGACATCAAATATTTTATCGTCGAGTGGTCAGTATGGATGAGTACTTTTGTTCCCAGCAAATATGCTCTAAATTTCTCCAATGCAAAAATTATCGCAAGCAGCTCTTTTTCTGTGGTGGTGTAGTTAGTCTGAGCAGGATTCAAAGTTTTACTTGCATATGTGATGGGATGTAATATTGTTTTTCTCTTCCGTGCCAGTACTGCTCCCATCGCATACCCACTCGCATCGCATATTAATTCAAAGGGAAGTATCCAATCTGGTGCAATTAACACGGGTGCGGTCGTCAAGGAGTTCTTCAAAATCATGAATGCATTGCGGTTATTATCATCAAAGTCAAATTTTCTATCGACTTCTAACAACGCACTCAGTGGTCGAGCTATTTTTGAAAAAATCCTTGACAAAACGTCTGTAAAATCTGGCATGCCCCAAGAAATTCCTTATAGCCTTTAAACTTATTGGAGGTGGGAGCTTTTCAATTGCTTCAATTTTTGCCTTGTCCACCTCCAACCCGTCCCGAGATACCTTATGCCCAGCACAATGCCTTTCTTCACCATAAAATGGCATTTCTCCCAATTAAGCACGAGGTTCGTCTCCTCACATCTTTTCAATATCTTCTCCAAGTTGGCAAGACAAACTTCGTATGTGTGCCCATATACAGAGAAGTCGTCCATGAATATTTCTACAGAGTCTTCAAGATATTCTAAAAAGATGGCCATCATGCACCTTTGGAAAGTGCTTGGGGCATTGTAGAGTCCGAACGACATGCGGCGAAAAGCGAAAGTTCCATACGGGCAGGTGAATTTGGTCTTGTTCTGATCTTTAAGGGCGATCATAATCTGATTATAACCAGCATACCCATCCAAAAATCAGTAGAAGTCATTTCCAGCTTGTCGATCCAACATTTGGTCAATAAAAGGTAGAGGAAAATGATCCTTCTTCGTTGTCGCATTCAGCTTACGGTAGTTCATGCAAATACGCCATTCGGTGACGGTCTTTTGTAGTATCAGCTTGTTATTTGCATTGGGGACTACCGTCATCTCACCTTTTTTTGGCATGCACTACACGAGACTGACCCACGTGTTGTATGCTATCAGATAAATCCAAAAACTTGATGCGTTATTTTATTGAATGGAAATACGGATGATATGCGTTGATGGATTGCATTGTGCACTCAAGTTTCCCCAACGGTTCAAGTGTAAATTCCCCTGAGTTTCCTGGTAAGTCCAGGGTCGAACACAGGGACTTGTGAAAATAGATTGTTTTGATAATTTTTTATGAAATCTTTGTGGTAACCGGGAAAATAAATAAGCCATTGCAGGCAGTCTCTTACTAATCGCTTGAACCTCGCCCAGGAATCGCTGAGCGATTCGTCATCTTCTTGTTCAAAATTTGTTATTAATTTTCTTCTCCTAGCGTTCTCAGTTGGTGGAAAATACTTCTTCATAAACTTTTCCACCACTTATTCCTACGAAGTTATCTCTCCCAATTTGAGAGAGTATGCCCAATTCCTCGCCTGATCACACAAAAAAAAGGGAAACAGAGTTAGTCGAACTTCCTCGGTTGAGATATTTGGGAACAAAACAGTGTTGCAGATTTCTATGAATCTCCAGAGGTGGGCGTGCGGGTCTTCGCCATGCCTTCCTTCAAACTGCCCAACAGCTTGGATCATCTGCAACATTACCGGCTTCATTTCAAATCTTGATCCATCTAACGCCAGCCTCATGATTCCTGGAGAGAAATCGTAGAGGTTAGGTGACACATAGTCCAGGATGGGTCTATTTTGGTCATTCGCCAGAATGATAGGGTTGGCCATTATATTATTCACGTTAACGGCCCTTGCATCCGGTTGCTCCGCCATTCTTGGTGTTTCTTCTTGTTGTTATTGGCGATCTCTTAATCTTCTTCTAAAATTTTTCTCAATCTTCGGGTCGTAATTCACCAGAGATTGAGACTCCTGCACAGAAATAAAAAAATTACCGTTAACAAACTATTTTGTCGAAGTCCCCAACAATGGCGCCAAAAACTTGAATGGAAATACGGATGATATGCGTTGATGGATTGCGTTGTTCACTCAAGTTTCCCCAGCGGAACTCAAGTGTAAATTCCCCTGAGTTTCCTGGTAAGTCCAGGGTCGAACAACGGGACTTGTGAAAATAGATTGCATTGAAAATTTTTTATGAAAACTTTGCGGTAACCGGGAAAATAAATAAAATGTTTGGTTGTTGATTGCGTTGATTAAAAATAAATAACAAATGTGGCAGAGTTTGAAAAGAGTTGGTAAACGAGAAATGCAATGAATATGCGGTGAACGGGTTGAGAAAGATTTCGGCTAACATTCCCTAGAATGCGTTCATACTTGCGATCAGCAACATGCATACAATAGTGAACCACCTCTCGGTGTGAATACCACGGCTTCTAAGGCTAGAACGCATGCGATAAATATGCGATAAGTCTACAGGGTTTACACATAAACCTCTATTTCTATTTATGCGATGACAATATGACTTCCACAAAAATATGTGACCACATAATATCATTCCTATTCCTAGGATGCATGCATGCGATGCAAGTTGACAAATAGAGCTTATCTCTTGTTTATGCAAGCCTAATCTTGCTCTTTCAAGTCCAGATTTTAACCTAGCTCTCTCGAGACATTAGGTTCTTTCTTTAGACTCTCTCTCGAGTAACTCTAAAGGGTATTTTGCACAGCATAAAACAAGACAATCGCAAGCCATGAACTTCCTAGGTTATGTTAGCTTAGTTCTTCTCAATCCATTCAACTAGTTTAGCTACTTATGCGTATTTAAAGAGTGAGCAGATGCAGAAATAGAACTTCCATTGAATAGATACGAAGATGAAGTACAAATAACAATACAAGTATAATAAAGAGCTTGGTAGCAATTTCTTGTTGCCAAGCGTTTACATTGTTTCTACTAGTGCTCTAAAGATATTCTCGCTCTCCCGAGAGTCGGCCCGCTCTCTGCTCTTACGCCCCAAGGTTCTCTTTCAAGTTGCCCTGGACAATCTCCGACGCCACCACTCTTCTCTTGCTCCACCGTAAAATGGAAAAGAAAACTATGAACAGAAGCAACTGGTAAACTCGTCAACCGATCAACCCATTTTCTGAGGAATGCACTTGGTATTTATAGGGCATCGATGGTGAAAGGCGGCTTCTCTCTCCCGGTTGTACAGATGGGACAACTTTAATTCTTGATTGATGCGTCGAATGATTGTTACCGATAAAGCTGAATGTACTTTGTGACCGTTATCGGCTGTCAACTTAATTTGGATTCGACTGTCATCAGCTTTATGTCCCATCGCTTTTAATTGGCCTTTCACCCAGATGTGCCCACCATGTTGCGCTGACCAAGTTGCGGCGATCCTTCTCGGACAAATGTTTGTGAGCACGATCAACGCAAAGTCTTGCGGTGAAATTGCGCTCGACCAATAATTTCCTATGATCGCATTCTTGCATTGCGTTAACACATATTCTACACAAAAATACAAAAATCAATATTTCTAATGCGTTGAACGCATGCGACCGCAATGTTATAGAAATTATGCTTAATGGACGCAATTTAACATATTTTATCAACCCAATCCAACATTGTTTAATAACTTAACACTATGATAACGTGCATTTCTGCCCGTTATCATGCCCACATCTAACCACTTAATTATCTCCTTCTTAATGACCTCTTTCATCGCAGGGTTGAGTCTGGGCTGATGTTCAATCGATCCCTTGTGGTTTTCTTCAAGGCGAATTCGATGTATACAGTATGCGGGGCTAATTCCTCGGATGTCTGCGAGTGTCCAGCCAATCTCTCTCACATATTTTCTCAGAATGCTCATCAGTGTATTCTCTTGATATTCATTAAGTTCAGAGGAAATGATTATCAGTAACTTTTCATTCTGCCTCAGAAACGCATACTTTAGGTGGTTGGGCAGGGTCTTCAGCTCTTTTAGTGGTGGTTGTTTTAAGGACGGTTGCATTGTTTTTCTTTCTTCATTTACTGTCGGCTCTTTTTCTTGGGTTGCGATCATCTCATGTTCCTTGTTGGTTTTTTCTATGATTGCATTGTATGCAACAATGGATGTGATCGCATCCTCATCTTCATTTTCATTTTCAGGATTTTCTTCTTCATTCAAACTTTGGTCGTCGTCAGATTCATTCAAGTCTTCTTCGTCAGGATACTTTATGGCACGAATAATGTCAAACTTGAGCTTCTGTCCATTCACGCTCAAGGTGATCTCTCCTTTGTGCACATCAATCTCGACACGACCCGTTGATAAAAATGGTCGCCCCATGATGATGGGCACATCTTTGTCGGCTTCATAATCTAAGATGATGAAATCGGCTGGTAATATAAATTTGTCGATTGTAACCAGTACGTCCTTCACCTTCTCCTCTGGATGCACCAGAGATCTATCTGCTAGTTAGAGACTCACGGTCGTAGGCGCAAGTTGCCCCATATTCAGCTGCTTAAAGAATGACAGAGGCATCAAGTTGATGCTGGCTCTAAGGTCACACAATGCTTGCCCATTGTATAATCCTCCAATGAAGCAAGGTATAGTAAAGCTCCCAAGATCGCGCATCTTTGGTGGGATTATTGATTTTGAGCTCTGCGTCAAAGCCACTGTGGCAAACTTACCAGTACCTCTCTTCTTGGTCACCATATCCTTAAGAAACTTCGCATATGCAGGCATCTCCTCAATTGCTTCAATGAACAGAATATTGATATGCAATTGTTTTAACATAGTCATGAAGCGTTGGTACTGTATCTCATCATTTTTCTTCTTTCTGAGTCTCTACGTGAAAGGTAACAACTGCACTTTCACGGTCCTTTATCTTTTGGCTTCGAGGTGGACACAATTTCTGGCTCTATCGCTTCTTTTTCTCCTTCTTCTTCTCGAGTCACCCCAATCTCAGGTTCCAGCACAATTGGAACAGTCCGGCTAGGCTTCTTCTTCTCCCCAACCACAGTCTTTCCACTCTGCAATGTCACGGCTTGACATTTCTCTTTACCTAATCCCCTTGGGTTGCATGGGATTTCTGTTGAACTTGACAGGGCTTGCGGTCTATTCTTGAGTTAGCTCGCAATCTAGTCCATCTGTAATTCCAGGTTGCGGATGGACGTCGCCTGGTTTTGAAGAACAGTTTCATTCTTCTCGATATATTGCTTCAACAGACTTTCCAAGGAGGAAGATTGTGGCGGTTGTGAACTTTTGGCTTGACTACTCAGTTGTTTCGCGGGAAAAATTCGGGTGGCCCTTCTTTTTGCGCCACTGATTAGAAATTTTGTTGCTGATTTTTCCATGCAAAGTTGGGGTGGTTTCTCCACCCAAAGCTGTAGGTGTTAAAAAATGGATTATTTTTTACAAAATAAATAGACTATAGGTTCTTCGGGCATTCTTCCATTGTGTGTCCTTCACCACAAGTCGCACACCTTGCGGCAATCTAAATAATTGCGTTTACTTCCCACTATGCGGTGTTGGGTTGTTGACTGCGATCCCCTATATCAAGTTCATCATCGCATTCATCTGACTCTGAAGTGATGCGATAGCACCATTGTTTGCCTCATTATCCTTTATTCTCAATCTCTGATCGCTCTCTCTCTTCAGTCCTCGTGATTTTTAGAGATGCGATCAAGAATATTCTTGGCCTCGTCATACGTTTTGTCTAGCAGACCTCCATCGGCTACAGCATTGGCAACGGTCTGCGAAGCAGGGTTTAATCTGTGATAAAAGATCTCCATTTGCAAGTAGTCTGGTAATCCGTTGTGTTGACAGTCCCTTACCAGCAGCTTAAACCTCGCCCAGGATTCGCTAAGTGATTCGTCCATGTCTTGTTCAAAATTGGTTATTAATTTCCTTCTCCTCGCATTATCAGTTGGTGGGAAATATTTCTTCATAAACTTCTCTACTACTTGTTCCCAGGAAGTGATCTCCCCCGGTTCGAGAGAGTACGCCCATTTTTGTGCCTGATCACACAGAGAAAATGGAAACAAAGTTAGTCGAACTTCTTCGGTAGAGATATTT
Source organism: Benincasa hispida (assembly GCF_027475165.1). Lineage (NCBI taxonomy): Eukaryota > Viridiplantae > Streptophyta > Magnoliopsida > Cucurbitales > Cucurbitaceae > Benincasa > Benincasa hispida. Next base: position 13,802 of record NW_028326895.1, read on the forward strand.
GGGAACACAAACGTGTTGTAGATTTCTATGAAGCTTTGGAGGTGGGCGTGCGGGTCCTCAACACACCTTCCTCCAATCTGTCCAGCAATCTGGATCATCTGCAGCATCACCGGTTTCATTTCGAATCGAGATCCATCAAGGGCAGGCTTCATGATTCTTGGGGAGAAATCATAGAGGTTTGGCAATGTATAGTCCCGAATGGGCCTATTGCGATCGTTTGCCATAGGATTGGATTTGCCATGACATTATTTTCGTTTGGTGCTCGTTTCCAGGCTGCTCCGCCATATCGTCTTTATCTGGTTGTGGTTGTTGGCGGCTATCTCTTGGTCTTCATCGAAATGTCTTTTCAATCTCCGGGTCGTAATTCGCCAAAGATTGAGAGCCACAAAGAAATCAGAAAAATTACTGTTAGCACACTAAATTGCCGAAGTCCCCAGCAACGGTGCTAAAAACTTGATGCGTTATTTTGTGCGATGAAAAAATAGAATGAATTGCGGTGATGAGAATGCGTTGAGCAACAAGTTTTCTCAGCAAAATCCAAATATAAATCCCGCTGAGTTTCCTGGTAAGTTCAGGGTCGAACTTAGGGACTAGGGAAAACAGTATGCGGTGATAATTTTTAAGAAGACTTTGTGATAACTGATAAATCAAGAGTTGTTTTTGGGTTGTTGTTTGCGGTAATAAAAAAGTATGCGGCGGAGTTAAAACAAGAGTTGATAATACAGAAGATGCGATGAATATGCGGAGAACGGGTTGAGAAGGGTTCAGCTAACACTTCCTAGGATGCGTTCAGGTTATACGATCCTGCAACACACATACAATAGCAAATCATCTCTCAACGCAAATGTTACGAACTCTATTACTCGAACGCATGCGATATATGCGATAAGTCTATAAGACCTACACATAAGCCTTTATTCTTATTTATGTGATGACAAATGACACACACACAAACAAGGCGACCGCATAATATCATAACCTATCTCTAGGGCACATGCGATGCATGTTGGCAAACAGAGCTTATCTCTAAGTCCCTATCTTTTGCTTATGCAGATCTAATCTTGCTCTCTCGAGTCTAGATTCTAACCTAGCTCTCTCAAGTCTTAGGTTCTTTCTTTAGACTCTCTCTCGAGTAGCTCTAAAGGGGTGTTGGGTGCAACATAAGACAAGACAATCGCATGCGGTGAAGATCCTAGGTCATGTTAGCTTAGTTCTTCTCAATCCATTCAATAGATTTAGCTACTTATGCGTGCTTTTAAGAGAGTAAACAGATGTAGATAAGCAAGTTCCATTTTATAGATATAGAATTGAAATACAAAATAACAATGCGAAATGAGAATAAAGAGCCTAGTAGCAATCTCTTGCTTTCCAAGGCTTTTTATACTATTATTCTCTACACTGTTCAAAAGATAGTCTCGCTCTCGCGAGAGTTGGCCCTCTTTCCGCTTTTCCACGCCTCTGGGTTCTCTCTCGAGCTGACCAGAGCGCTCTGCCAGCGTCTCTTCCCTTTTCTTGCTCCGCCTTTGAAGAAAAACTAAGAGCAAGGTTAATTCTATCTAAGGGAAAGTTATCTAACTGTACGAACTCCTTTACTGAAGGTTGCCTTTGGTATTTATAGAGCTTTGGGGTGAAAGACGTCTTCTCTCTTATGATTGCACTGATGGGATGGCATTAATTCTTTGTCTGATGCGTTGAATATTTGTTACCGAACAGTTGAGCGTACTTGCTACAGAAGTTCGTTAGCGGCTTGTCAACTTAATTCGGACTCGACCGTCATCAGCTTTTTGTCCCATCGTGATTGATTATGCTTTTCACCCAGATGCGCCCACCGAGTTGCGGTGGCTCTATGCGGAAATTCTTCTGAACAGATATTTGTGAGCACAAATCACCGCAAAGCCTTGCGGTAACGTTGCACTCGACTGTTGCTTTCTTGTGGTTGCATTTTACGCTTTGCGTCAACGCATATTCTGCACAAAAATATAATAGTTAACTGTTTTTATGCGATGAACGCATGCAACCGCATATTATGAACTTAATGCTTTTTTGACGCAATTTTATATATTTTATCAACTCAAACCTTCATTGTTTACTAACTTAGTATTGTAATAACGTTCATTTCTGCCCGTTATCTTCTTGGAACCACATTCGAAGGTTTACCTCTTTGTGGGCTACTCCAAGGAAACGAGAGGAGGATACTTCTATGATCCAAGTGAAAACAAAGTGTTTGTTTCCACTAATGCTATCTTCTTGGAAGAAGATCACATGAGGATTATAAGCTATGAAGTAAGCTCGTTTTACGTGAGATCTCAAGTGAGACTGAGACTGCTGAGGGTTCAACAAAAGTTGTTGAATAGACCGACAGATCAACAAGATTTGTTGAGGTCGGAACGTCTAGTTAACTAGCTCAAGAGTTGAGACTGCCTCGACGTAGTGGGAGGGTTATGAATCCACCAGATTGCTACATGGGTTTGACTGAAGCCCAAAACATCATTACGAATGATATAGTCGAGGATCCATTGTTTTTTTAAGAAAGCGATGGAGGATGTTGACAAAGATGGATAGGTCAAGACGATCCTCAAGTATCTTCGGAGAACGAGGGTCTACATACTTGTGTTTGGAGCTAAGGATTTGATCCTTACGTGATACAACGTTGCTGATCACTTTACAAAGGCCCTCATGGCTAAAGTTTTCAATGGTCACCTGGAGAGTCTGGGTCTGCGGGACATACGACATCTTGTCTAGGATAAGTGGGAGATAATACTGGGGCATGCCCTAGTTTATTTTATATTATACATTTTTATATTGTATTGTACATTAGTCTCCCGAGTCATTAGGACAAGTGGGAGATTGTTGAGATTAGTGTCCTAATTCTCCCGGAGTCTCGTTGTTTTGTAAAGATACACATTATTCAATGAATAAAATAAATGTTATTTAATTCTGGCATTTACTCATATCTAATAAACAAAGCTCCTTAGTTATCTTATGTGAACTTAAGCATGTATATGTGATATACAAGTGGATCATGCTTTAAGTGATATCCTAAATCCGTCTGTAGTATAAGGATTAAGATGGGATATCTGATCCTGGTGACAATACGGATACGACCCGCTTTGTAGAGGTTTGCAAGTGTTGTAAACTACTATAGATGGTAGATCCTGATAATTCGTGTGGAGACGTGGAGCGGGGGTGTCCTATACAAAGAGTTTGTATAAGACCTGGACCAAGAGATGACTAAACGTTGTATATAATGCCATTGATACTAGAGATTTACATCTCACCTAAACGACCATAGGTGACACAACCTCAATCCTGAGTGTTTTGTAAACTCCTGCTTTTGAGGGCGGTTCTTTGATTAGTATGGGTGAGAGTGGCCAGATTGCCAACTCAACATGCCTACCTTTTTGGGGACCTGTCTAATCTGGGAGTTGAGAACTCAATCCACAAGATGGAATTCACTCCTTTCCCGAAGCAAGAGTAAGTAGAGAGATTGCTCCCTTAAGGGCTGATTCTGGGGCTTGGACATAGTGGCCACAGCTTCTCTTTGGAAGAGAAGATTCAGTCATAGTAGGATTATGACTTATGTTCATTAGAGAGATCAGTGGTACTTAATGAGACAGTGTAACTGATAACGGGCAGAAATGCACGTTACATAGTGCTAAGTTATTAAACAATGTTGGATTGTGTTGATGAAAAATGATAAATTGCGTTCATTAAGCATAAAATCTGTAATATTGCGGTCGCGTGCGACAGTGCATTGGAACTATTGATTTTTGGATTTTTACTGTAGAATATGCGTTAACGCACTGCAGAGATTGCGATCATAGGAATTCATCGGTCAAGCACAACTTCACAGCAAGACTTTGCGTTGATTGCGCTCGCAAATATTCACCCAAGAAGAATCACTGCAACATGGTGGGTGCATCCAAATGAAAGGACAATTAAGATCGATGGGACAGAAAGCTGACTGTAGACTGATCCAAATTAAGTTAACAGCCGATAACGGTCACAAAGTACATCCAGCTTTATCGATGAAAATTATCCGGTGCATCAGTCGGGAATTAAAGCTGTCCCATTTGTACAACTAGGAAGGAGATGCCGCCTTTCACCTTTTGATGCCTTATAAATACCAAGTGCATTCTTCAGAGAAAGGGTTAAGCAGTCAATTACTTCATCACCTTACAAGTTCACACCTCTGTTCATAGTTTTCTTTTTCATTACACGGCGGAGCTAGAGAAGAGTGGTGACACCAAATATCGTCTAAGGTGGCTCGAGAGAGGACCTTGGGGCGTAAGAGTAGAGAGCGGGTTGACTCTTGCAAAAGTGGTAAGAAATTCTTAGTGGTAAGAAATTGCTCCAGGCTCTTTACTATACTTGCATTATTATTCTGTACTTCATCTTTTATTTATTCAATGGAAGTTATATTTCTACATAAGCTCACTCTCTTAATACGCATGAGTAGTTAAACTAGTTGAATAGGTTGAGAGGAACTAAGCAACATGATCTAGGAAGTTTATTGCTTGCGATTGTCTTGTATTATGCTGTGCGAAACATCCCTTTAGAGTTGCTCGAGAGAGAATCTAAAGAAATAACCTAATGTCTCGAGAGAGTTAGGTTAGAATATGACTTGAAAGAGCAAGATTAGGCCTGCATAAATAAGAAATAAAGACTTAGAGATAAGCTCTGTTTGTCAACGTGCATCGCTTGCATCCTAGGAATAGGAATGATATTATGTGGTCGCATATTTGTGTGAATATCCTGTTATCATCACATAAATAGAAATAGAGGTTTATGTGTAAACCCTGTAGACTTATCACATATTTATCGCATGCGTTCTAGCCTTAGAAGCCGTGGCATTCACGCCGAGAGGTGGTTTAGTATTGTATGCATGTTGCATGATCGCAAGGCATGAACGCAACCTAGGGAGTGTTAGTCGAAACCCTTGTCAACCCATTCACCACATATTCATCGTATCTCCTATTGCTAACTCTTTTCGAACTTTACCGCATTTATTATTATTTTCATTAACACAACAACAACCCAACCACTTTATTCATTTACCAGTTACCACAAAGTTTTCATAAGAAAATTATCAACGCAAACTATTTTCACAAGTCCCTGTGATCGACCCTGGATTTACCAGGAAACTCAGAGGAATTTATACTTGGATTCCGCTGGGGAAACTTAAGTGCACAACATAATTCCATCAACGCATATCATCCATATTTCCATTTAATAAAACAACGCATTAAGTTTTTGGCGCCGTTGCCGGGGACTTTGGCAAAATAGTTTTTTAATGGTAGTTTTTTTTATTTCTTTGCAGGACTCTCAATCTCTGGTGAATTATAACCTGAAGATTGAGAGGACTTTTAGAGAAGATTGAGAGACTGCCATCAGCAACCACAATCCAATAAAGAAGAGATGGCGGAGCAGCCTAGGAATGAAGCACCAAACAACAACAATGTAATTGCAAATCCAATTCTGTTGGCCAACGATCGCAATAGGCCTATTAGGGATTATACATCGCCAAACCTCTATGATTTCTCTTCGGGAATCATGAGGTCTGCCTTAGATGGAAGTAGATTTGAAATGAAATCGGTGATGTTGCAGATGATTCAGGTTGCAGGTCAATTTAGAGGAAAACGTGGCGAGGATCTGCACGCCCACCTCCAAAGTTTTATTGAAATCTGTAATACTTTTGTGTTCCCGAACATCTCTGCAGAGGAGGTTCAGCTAACGTTGTTTCCATTTTCTCTCTGTGATCAGGCTAGGAAATGGGTTTATTCGCTCGAACTAAAAGAGATCACTTCTTGGGAGCAGATGGTGGAGATGTTTATGAAGAAGTATTTCCCACCTACAGATAACACGAGACGAAGAAAGCTAATTACCAATTTTGAAAAAGACATGGACGAATCGCTCAGCGATGCCTGGGCGAGGTTTAAAAGGTTGGTCTGAGATTGTCTAAATAATAGGCCACCAGACTGCCTTCAGATGGAAATTTTCTACCACGGTTTGAATCCTGCTTCGCAGACTGCTGCCAATGCGGCAGCAGATGGTGGTCTGCTTGACAAGAATTATGATGAGGTGAAAAATATCCTAGATCGCATCTCTAAAATGAAGACTAGAGGGAGAGCGACCAGAGACTAAGACTCAAAGATTCTAATGCAAATAACGGTGCTATTGTTTCATTGCAGAACCAAATGACCGTATGATGAATTTGATTCAAGGAATGACGATCAACAGCTCAACACCGCAAGATGGGCAAATCAATGCAATAAGTCAAAACACCGCAAGGTGTGCAACTTGCAGTGATGGGCATGCGATGGAAGATTGTCCACAAAACCCACGGTCTGTATATTTTGTAAAGAACAACCCTTTTTCCAACACCTACAACCCCAGGTGGAAAAACCACCCAAACTTTGCTTGGAAGAATCCATAACAAAACTTTCCATCTGTGGCACAAAAAGAAGGGTCACCAGGGTTCTTTCAACGCAGCAACGGTCAACAGAGCAACCAAGCAAGTAGCTCACAACAACCACCGCAATCTTCTTCCCTAGAAGGCCTATTGAAGCAATATATAGAGAAAAATGAGACGGTGCTTCAAAGTTAGGCTACGTCCATCCGCAACCTTGAATTGCAAATGGGCCAAATTGCAAATGAGCTCAAAAGTAGACCGCAAGGAGCACTGCCAAATTCAACCGAGCTTCCACGTAACCCAGGAGGTTCCTGTAAGGAGCAATGTCAGGTTGTGACATTGTGCAATGGAAAGAATGTGGAGGGAGAAAAGAAGGAGCAGAACAGATCAACCTCCATCGCAGCTAAACCTACATTTGCGGTAACACAAGAAGAAGAAAATGAAAATGAAGCAGTAGAACCTGAGGTTGCGTCAACCTCAAAGACAAATCAAACAGGAACCGTGAAAGTCCAGTTTCCACCTTTCCCTCAGAGACTAAAGAAGAAGAAAAACGAAGAGGTATAGTACCAATGCTTTCTATCTATGTTAAAGCAATTACATGTTAACATTCCTTTCAGTGAAGCAATTGAGGAAATGTCTACCTATGCCAAGTTTCTGAAGGACATGGTAACCAAGAAAAGAGGCGCTGGAAAATTTTCCACAGTGGCATTAACGCAAAGTTCCAAATCTATTATCCCACGGAAGATGAACGATCATGGGAGCTTCACTATTCCTTGCTCCATAGGAGGACTCTATATTGAGCAAGCTTTGTGTGACTTAGAGGCCAGCATAAATTTGATAACACTGTCGATTTTTAGACAACTAAATATGGGGCAACTTGTGCCCACATCCGTGACTCTCCAACTGGCCGACAGATCTCTAAATCATCAAGAGGGTAAGGTGAAGGACGTGCTGATCACGATTGATAAATTTATTTTGCCAGTTGACTACATCATCCTAGATTATGAGGCCGATAAAGATGTGTCCATCATTTTGGGGCGACCTTTCCTATCAATAGGTCGTGCTCAAATTGATGTGCACAAGGGCGAGATCACTTTGAGCATAAACAGACAGAAACTCAAATTTAATATAATTCGTGCCATGAAATTTCCTAATGAAGAAGACCTGTCAGATTCGGAAGATGACGTGAATTTGATTAAAGAAGAAAATTTTGATGAAGAGTATGAAAAAGAGGATGCCGACGCATCCATAGCTTCCTGCAATGCGATCATAGCAAAAACAAACAAAGAAGAAGGATCGATCGCAACGCAAGAAGAAGAGCCGAAGGAAGAAAGAAAAATAACGCAACCTTCTCTCGTAGAGCCACTAACCATTGAACTAAAAACCTACCAACACATCTGAAGTACGCATTCCTGGGGCAGAATGAAAAGCTGCCAGTGATAATTTCCTCCGCACTTAACACAGATCAAAAGAATGCGTTGATGAGCATTCTCAAAAAGCATGTTCGAGCAATCGGCTGGACGCTCGCCGATATCAGAGGAATTAGCCCCACGTACTGCATTATGCGGTCGCATGATGCATCACATTTATCTTGAGGACAACCACAAAGCAACCATTGAAAATCAACGCAGACTTAACCCTGCGATGAAAGAGGTTGTAAAAAAAGAGATTATCAAGTGGCTAGATGCAGGCATTATCTATCCCATTGTAGATAGCACGTGGGTCAGCCCCATGCAATGTGTGCCTAAGAAAGGCGGAATGATGGTAGTCCCCAATGAGAACAATGAATTAATACCGCAAAGAACCATCACTGGATGGCGTATATGTATGGACTACTGCAAACTGAATGCGGACACAAGGAAAGATCATTTCCCTTTGCCATTCATTGATCAAATGCTGGACAGACTAGCAGGGAATGATTTTTACTGCTTCTTGGATGGATATGCCGGGTACAATCAAATCATGATAGCTCCTGAAGACCAAGACAGGACTACATTCACCTGCTCATATGGGACATTCACTTTCCGCCGTATGCCGTTCGACCTATGCAATGTGCCAAGCACGTTTCGGAGGTGCATGATGGCAATCTTTTTAGATTCTCTCGAAGACTTAGTAGAAATATTTATGGATGACTTCTCCATT
>NW_028326896.1:0-32030 GCF_027475165.1 Benincasa hispida
ACCTTCTTCATTTCTTTCTTCAATTACATCCTAATTGCAACTCTAATGACTCCAAACGAATTACAGACACTTAAAAAACACATTAAGGCCCATCAAACAAGAGCCAATTACAAGAGTTACCACGTAATTGAAGAGAAAACAATGCCAAAACTCAGAAAAACCATATCAGTTCATCATTTTCATACAATTTATGAAAAAACACCCACCAAACTCAAATTATTGCTAACTGAGTGCTTAAATCATGCTCCGATACCAATTGATAGGATATACAAGCATGCAGTGGAAGCAAACAAAATCAATTGGCACTCTAATTATGTTTAATTTGAATTCTAAAAACATGCTAAAACACATTTTTCAGAAGTAGGTTTCAAGTAACATACCTTTGATGAATTTCCTCCAATCCAAGCTGCTCCTTCAAGTAATTCCAGCTCCAATTCAGCAGTGAACCACCAAGAGATCTTCTCTACGATTCTCAACCTTGAATTTGAGTGGTGGAACTCCAATTACAGTGAATTTGTGAAGGGTGTTTGTGTGGGTTTTTGGTGAAGATGAATTTCTACAGCAATCTTCTAATGAACTCAGAATTCCTTCAATCTAATCTCCAATTTTGGAGTTTTTATACATAAAGTGCATGCAAGCACTCATCAGCCATCAAATGACCAACACCTACTTCAAAATGAAGTGTTGGTCTTTCAATCACCTCCTCCTTAGGTATTTTTGTGAAAAACCCACTAAGTCTTCAAAAGACTTCCAATTTCCACTTTTTAATCTCCAATTTTACAATTAATTCTATAATTAACTAAAAAAAATGATTTACTTGATTCATAATTAATCAAATCTAAAATTACAAAATCCAACTTCTTAAATTGAATTAAAATATGAAATTAATTTGATTTTTAATTAATTAAACATATTTAATTAATTTATTTATTTAATATCAAATATTAAATTAATCACACACTTAATTTTAAACATAAATCCTATTCATGATATTTAAATCAATTTTTAAATATTTAAATTCTCCAATTTCGTTTAGTTTCAATAAATTAAACATTAATTAATTATATCAAATATAATTGGACAAATCCTAATTTGAATTTGAACTTATTCAAATTCAACCCCTAATTTCAATTTGAGCATTTTCAAATTGAAATTCAATTTGAACAATTGAAATTGATACCATTCCAAATCCACTCAATTTATTAATTCCAGGTGTTCATGTTTTACGAGCCAGTAGAGGGACCTTATGGACATACAGATCATGAGCTCCAACGATTTAAGATTAATTGGCTAAAACTCTTTAGACCAAATTAATCAGTATTCGTTAACTATAAAGTCACACCATTATAGCTTGATAGTTGCACTCTACTCACTGTCGATATATTTGTGTCAACGTGATTTAACCATAATCAGTAAGGCGACCCTTCACAGGCTGTTTGTAATGACGGCTGGGTCAATATGCTGTTTTACCCCCGATATTACGTCTTGGTCCTTAAGTTCCACTAATCCTCTAATGAACAATTGGTTTATGATCCAATCACTAAACCAGATTCCTCTCGGGTCAATGAGAGGGTAGGACCCCTTGTTCAAGACCTGGATTCAGTACTTAAGAGAACAACCTTTCTTCTATCCTTAAACTGGGTAGGCGTGAATTCCTTATTGCATCCTATGTCCCCAGCTATCTACCCGGTATTATCCCTCAAATGGGGGTCTTATTGAGCCGACGCTATTGATTCAACCTTCACCTATGCAAATCTAAGGATAATCCCGAATAAACAGAAGTTCATAGTTAGCTTAGGATTATGATCGAGTTCCTAGGTCATCTAAGTAAAATAGTCAGTCTTAAACAATAAACAATGTTATAAAATAAGAGTGACTTATTTCTTGGTCGATCTTACACAAACTCATTGCATAGGATGTCGCCGCTCCTCATGTCAATACATGAATGAATCAGGATCACTTCGAACAAATTGTAACAACTACAGAGTAGGTCGCATTCGATAGTGTTACCAGAATAAGGCACCAAGTGTTACCAAAATAAGGCACCCAACCTTATTCGTATACTATAGATCATTTTGACTATTTACTTGAACTTGATCCACTTATGTCTCCACATAAAGTTTAAATATTCATATAATAGCCATGGATCTTAGTTTATTGGATTTAGACTGTATAAGTGCAATTTATAGATTCAATAACAACTTTATTGATAACTTTACAAACTGCGAGTTTTAGGCATACAACCCAACAGTTCTTTGATTTGTATAGGTGAGAGTAGCTAGATTTTCGACTCAATAAGCCTACCATTTTGGGGATTTGTCTAAATGGGGAGCTGGGAACGTAACTATACAAGACAAAATTCACTCCTTCTCTAATGTTGGGGTAAGTAGACAAGTTGCTTCCTTAACGGCTTATTCCAGGGCTTAAACAATGGGGCGCCACACCCTCTCTTGGCCCAAGAAGGGTTTGGTCATAATTGGATTATGACTTATTGTTCACTAGAGAGATCAGTGGTACTTAAGGAGTTAGATGTAACTATAGGGACAAAAGGGTAATTTTGGCCCAACTGTACTTACGAGCAATTAGGGAAGGGTCATCGCACTGGTTATATCCAATGGACACAGAAATATATCTGTAGCGTGAAGAGTGCAGTTGTCGGTCTTTAGTGAAGTGATCAACAACTAATGGATGTTGAATAATTTAATTAAAGGAGTTTAATTAATTATTCAAGTACTGTTGGAGCTTGAATCTATAGGTCCATAAGGTTCACTCTGTAGCTCAACAGGGATTATTGAGAATTAATTTGAATTGTTCAAATTAATTGAGGGAATTAATTATATATGACATAATTAATTTAAAATAATTATATGTGATATAATTAAAATAATGTATTTGATAAATTATAATATAAAGTTTATTTGACAGAAAATAAATATTTGAATATGGTTAAATTAAATATAAAGTTTATTTATATTAAATACCATGAATGATTGAGAGAATTCAAATTATAGATTATATTGTATTTGATACAATATAAAACTTTAGGTTATGTGTTATATCGATATAATATATAGTTTAGTATATATTATATGATAAGTTGGTTATTATATATATATATTAAATTAATTGAATTTAATTAAGGAAAGAGTTGTAACTCTCTCCCCCTATTTTATCTCATTATCATTCATGGGAGTAGAGGTTTTTACGATTACTTTTTCATCTTCTTCACAGAAGATTATCACAGGGTGTCTGTGAGTTTTTGGTCTCAGAAGAATTCTCCCAGAAAAATATTCCTCTCTTCTAAATCATCCTCCCTCTCCCAATATCAACAGAACCCACAACTCCTATAATTCTCAACCCTCAAGGAAAATATAGAATACTTGCTTCTGGTGGTGTCCAACCAAATAGTGATTTGGTGATTGCTGTGTTTTTTGGGTGTTCATGTTTTGATATTTTTTCTTAACTGGTTGGAGAAGGAATTCGTGAAGATTAATTGGTTCTTCAAGCGTAAGTTATCTTCAAACGCTAATCTTCCTTCTCTATTTAATTCAAAAGCATGCTCTAAAATTTTCTGTAAAATGCATAATCTATTTCTCTGTAATTATAATTTTGTGAAATTGAAATTGGGACACGATCCTAGTTCCACATCGGACCTCACAGACCTTCAATTGGTGTCAGAGAATATTTTACAACATGTTTTACAAGGAGGAATTAAGGGTTAAGATTAACTTACCACTTTTATTGATGATTATTCTAGATATGGGTATGTTTACTTAATGCAACATAAGTTTGAAGCCCTTGAAAAGTTCAAGGAGTACAAGGCTGAAGTTGAAAATACATTAAATAAAATCATTAAAACATTTCGATTTGATCGAGGTGGAGAGTATATGGATATTAAATTCCAAGACTATTTGATAGAACATGGAATTGTATCCCAACTCTCGGTACCTCGTACACCTCAGTAGAATAGTGTATCAAAAAGGAGAAATCGAACCCTATTGAACATGGTTCGGTCTATGATGAGTTACACTTTCTTACCCGACTCGTTTTAGGGGATATGCAATACAAACTGCAGCTTACATTTTGAATTGCATTCCTTCCAAAAGTGCTACTAGAACACCTTTGGAATTATGGAATGCTCGTACAGGTAGTTTATGCCATTTTAGAATTTGAGATTGCCCAACATATGTACTTGAGGCATATCTTAAGAAATTGGAACTCATTCAAAATTGTGCCTATTTGTAGGTTACCCTAAAGGAACGAGAGGTGGTTACTTCTACGATCCTAAAGATAATAAAGTGTTTGTATAAAAAAAACGCTACCTTTTTAGAAGAGAGCCATATAAGGGAGCATAAACCCCATAGTCAGATAATGTTAAATGAACTTTCCAGTAAAACTACTGAACCTTTAATAAGAGTTATTGAAGAACCCAATATCTCAACAAGAGTTATTGAAGTTGGTTCATCTAGTAAGTCACATCTACCTCAAACATTGAGGAAGTCTCAATGTAGTGCAAGGTTTGCGAATCCACCTATTCGTTATATGAGTTTAATAGAAATCCTAGCTATCATAGCTGACGAAGATGTTGAGGATCCATTGTCTTAAAAGAAGGCAATAGAGGATGTTGACAAAGATGAATGGATCAAAGCTATGGATCTCGAAATGAAGTCTATGTACTTCAATTCAGTTTAGGATCTTATAGATCAAAACCAGATGAGGTTAAACTTATTGGTTGCAAATGAATCTACAAGAGAAAACGGGGTGCTGATGGGAAGGTGCAAACCTTCAAGATTATACTTGTGGCAAAGGGTTATACCCAAGTTGAGGAAGTCGACTATGAGGAGACTTTATCACCTGTTACCATTTTACAGTCTATTTGGATACTCCTGTCCATTGCCTCATATGACTATGAGATTTGGCAAATGGATGTCAAAACTACTTGTCTGAATGAAAATCTTAAGGAGACCATATATATGGAGCAACTTGAGGGATTCATAACCCAAAGTCAAGAGCAAAAGGATTGTAGGCTTAATTGGTCCATTTATGGATTAAAACAAGCTTCTCAATCTTGGAACATAAGATTTGATACTGCAATCAAATCTTATAGCTTTGATCAAAATGTTAATGAACCTTGTGTTTACAAGAGAATCATCAACAATTTAGTAGCTTTTCTTGTGTTATATGTAGATGATATTCTACTCATTGAGAATAATGTAGGTCTATTGACTAAAATTAAAAATTGGCTAGCGACCCAATTCCAAATGAAAGATTTGGGAGAGACGCAATTTGGTTTGGGCATTCAAATATTTAGAGATTGAAAGAAGAAAACGTTAGTCCTGTCTTAGGCATCATACATTGACAAGATGTTTGTCAAGTTTTTGATCCAGAACTCCAAGAGAGGCTTGCTCCCTTTCAGACATGGAGTTATTTTGTCTAAGGAACAGTGTCCTGAGACACCTCAAGAGGTTGAGGAAATGAGACGGATCCCCTATGCATCGCCTGTTAGTAGTAAGATATATGCAATGTTATATACTAGACCTGACATTTGCTATGCGGTGGAGATAGTCAGTAGATATCAGTTTAATCCAAGATTTGATCACTAAATCGCCATTAAGAATATCCTCAAGTATCTTCAGAGAATGAGGGACGACAAGCTCGTGTATGGTTCTAAGGATTTGATCCTTACAGGATACACAGATTCTAATTTCCAGACTGATAAGGATTCTAGAAAATCCACTTCAGGATCATTGTTCACTTTTAACAGAGGGGCTATAGTCTGAAGAAGCACCAAGCAAATGTGCATAGCTAACTCCACTATGGAGGCTGAGTATGTAGCAGCTTCGAAGCTGTGTAGCTTAGAAAGTTGTGGTTCCAAGCATGTCTAAGCTCATCACCCTTTATTGTGATAATAATGGTGTTGTGGCTAATTTCTGAGAGCCTAGGAGTCACAAATGCGGGAAGCACATAGAGCGGAAGTATCATCTCATTCGAGAGATTATGCATTAAGAGGACATGATCGTCATGTAGATAGTTTCGGCGCACAATGTTGTTGATCAATTTACAAAGGCCGTCACAGCTATGGTGTTTGAGGGTCACCTGCAGAGTATAGGTCTACGAGACATGCTATATCTAGTCTAGGGCAAGTGGGAGATTTTGTATTGGATGCAATTTATGTCGTAGTTTCTTGTTTTATGTACTTTTATATCAGTGTGAATTTTATGATGTACATCTGATTAACTTTAGGAAAAGTGGAAGATAGTTAGGTTTGATGCCCTAAATCTCATGGGTCATGTAGTTTGTAATTGTTATGTACAAACCATTTATTTATTTAATAAAATTTGAGGTATTTTATTTGACATTTAGTAACATTAACCCACAAAACCAATAAACTAACATCCGAGGTTATCTTTTGTAGCATAAACATGTATCTAGAGACATATAGGTAGATCATGTTTAAGTGATAACCTAAATGGTCTGTAGCAGATGGATAAGGTTGGGTACCTTATTCTGGTGACACTACGAATACGACCCACTTTATAGATGTTACAATTGTTGTAAAGTGCTATAAATGATCTGATCTTGATTATTCATGTAGAGACATATGAGTGAGGGTGTTCTATACAAAGGGGTTTGTATAAGACTGAACCACAAAATGATTAGTCTCATTATATAACACTATTAACAGTAGAGACTTACATTTCACCAGGATGACCATAGGTGACATGACCTGAATCCTGAGTGAGTTGTGAACTCTTACCTATGAAGGTGATCCTTTGATTTGTCTGGGTGAGAGTGGCCAGATCACCGACTTAATAAGCCTACCATTTTGGGGATTCGTCTGAATGTAGAGTTGGAAACACAACTACATAAGAAAAAATTCACTCATTTCCTAATGTTGGGGTAAGTAGATAAATTGCTCCTTTAACGACTGATTCCGAGGCTTGAACAATGTGACGCCACACCCTTTTTTGATCTGAGAAGGGTATGGTCATAGTTAGACTATGACTTATTGTTCATTAGAGGGATCAGTGATACTTAAGGAGTTAGATGTAACTAAAGGGGCAAAACGGTAATTTTGGCCAGTTGGACTTACGAGCAATTTGTGAAAGATCATCATGCTGTTGACTAGTTATATCCAATGGACACAAAAATATATCTGTAGTGCGAAGAATACAACTGTCGGTCTTTAGTGGAGTGACCAATAGTTAATAGATGTTGAGTAATTTAACTAAATGAGTTTAATTAATTATTCAAGTACCATTGGAGCTTTAATCTACAAGTCCATAAGGTCCCTTATGTAGTTCAACTGGGATTATTGAGAATTAATTTTGGATTAATTTGAATTGTTCAAATTAATTGAGGGAATTGATTATTTATGATATAATTAATTTAAATTAATTATATGTGATATAATTAATATAATATATTTAATACATTATAATATAAAGTTTATTTGAGAGAAAATAAATATTTGAATATGATTCAAATAGTAATTATATGTATTAGATTCATATAGTTAAGTTTAATATAAGTTTGATTTATATTAAATGATGGAGTTGACATTCAATACACTGAAGCTATTAGGATCACTGCATCAATTTTAATGGATTAACATGCATGTTCATCGAAAAATCAGAAATGGGGTTTCAAGACTACAACTTTTGATGAATCCCTTAGAACTTCAATCCTCCACAAAATTCTTCTTTAATCCTTGAAATAGACTACCACAAAAGCCTTTTCTTAGATTGGGTGGTGGAACCCAATTAAGAGGGATTTTGGGATGAACTTTTAAAGTTAAGAGAGTATTTTTTAGAAAATTAACTTTAGCAATTCAAATTGCATGCATGAATTTCACTTCAAATCAACTTGTATTTATGTAATATGAACATGCAAAATGAATAATGTGGGAGATTGACACTCAATCATCCACTAAATGAGTGGAATAGGTGGAGGTAAATGGAAAAAGGGGGGAAAATCCCACTTTTCCATAATTTACATTTTTAATTTAATTTTATTTTATAAAAAATAATAAATTAAATTTAAAATAAAAAATTTCAAAATTATTTAAATACATTATTTTAAATAAATAACTAAACTAATTTAATTAATCAATTTAATATCAAATATTAAATTAATAAAACACCTAATCCAAACTTGAATCCCTATTCATAAAATTAATATTTAAATCTCATTTAAATATTTTCAACTCTCCAAAACCGTTTAATTTGTTAATTAAAAGTTTAATTATATTGAATATAATAATCCAAACCCTAAATCGAATTTGAATATTTCAAATTCTCTCAACATGCTATTCTAAGGTTTAATCCTTTTACGAGCTAGTAGAGGGGCCTAATGGACCTATAGATCATGAGCTCAGTAGTTGCATCTCCACATTTAGTTATATTTCTGTCCACTTGATTTAACCATAATCAATAAATCGATCATTCACAGATTGTTCGTATTTACAACTAGGTCAAAATTATCGTTTTACCCCTACAATACATCTTGCTTCTTAAGTCTTCACTGATTCTCTATTGAACAATTGGTTTATGGTTCTACCAATAAACCAAGTCCTTTTCAGCCATAGAAGAGTGGGGCCCCTTTGTTCAAGACCTAGAGTCAGTACTTAAGGGAACAACCTATCTGCTAACCCTAAGATGAGTAGGAGTGAATTTCGTCTTGCAAGACTATGTCCCAACTATCTATTCGGTCTTACCCCTAAAATGGGAGGCTTATTGAGCGGCGATGTTGAGCTACTTTCACCCATGCAGATTAAAGGATAGTCCCATATAAATAGGAGTTCATAGTTAGCTCAGAATTGAGATCAAGTTACCTTAGGTCATCGAATTGAAATAGTCAGTTTTAACAGTAAACGGTTGTTATAAAGAAAAGTGACTATTTTGTGGTCCGATCTTATGCAAACATCTTTTGCATAGGATGTCCTTACTCGCATGTCTCTACATGAATAACTTTGGGATTACATTGTTTGTATCAATATACAAAATGGATCACATCCATGGTGTCCTCAAGACAAGGTACCCAACCCTATCCATATACTTATAGACCGTTTTGGCTATATACTAAAACTTGATCCTCTTTTATGTCTCTACATAAAGATTAAGTATTCATGTTATAACCATGGGTTCATTAGTTTATTGGATTTAGGAATCTATAAATGCAATTTACATATTCAAAACTTTATTAAACAAATCTTGACAATATCTTTATTGTGAATAGAATATGTTTAAAGTTTATAAACTACAAGTTTTAGGACAAATAACCCAACATTAAATAGCATGAATGATCGAAAGAATTCAAACTATAGATTATATTGTATTTGATATTATATAAAACTATAGGTTGTGTTATATTCGATATAACAAATAGTTTAATATATATTATATGATAAGTTAGTTATCACATATACATACATACATACATACATATATATATATATATATATATATATATATATTAAATTTTATTTATTAAATTATTTGAATTTAATTAAGGAGAGTGTTGTTACTCCCTCCCTCTATTTTCTCTCATTATCATTTGTGTGAGTGGAAGTTTTTACGATTACTTTTTCATTTTCTTCACAGAAGATTATCATAAGGGTATTTGTGAGTTTTTGGTCTCAGAAGAATTCTCCTAGAAAAATATCTCTCTTCTAAATCTTCCTCCCTCTCCCAAAATCAACAGAGCCCACAATTCCTGTAATTCTCAACATCTAAGGAGAATACAGAAGGCTCACTTCTGGTGGTGTCCAACCAAATAGTGATTTGGTGATTGTTGGGCTTTTTTCGGTGTTCACAATTCCTTCTAAATCTTCCTCCCTCTCCCAAAATCAACAGAGCCTACAATTCCTGTAATTCTCAACCTCTAAGGAGAATACAGAAGGCTCACTTCTGGTGGTGTCCAACCAAATAGTGATTTGGTGATTGTTGGGCTTTTTTCGGTGTTCACATTCTGAGAATTGTCCATGATTGGTTGGAGAAGGAATTCGTGAAGATTAATTGGTTCTTCAAGGGTAAGTTATCTTCAAACCCTAATCTCCCCCTCTATTTAATTCAAAAGTATGCTGTAAAATTTATGTAAAATGCATAATGCATTTCTCTGTAATTATAATTCTATAAAATTGAATCTGGGACATGATCCGTGTTTCCGCATCGAACCTCATAGTCTTTCATGATCCTCATACCACCTCCCTGTTTCCCTTGACTTGGATCTTCCTGTGGGCTTTGGGCCTTGTTTGGGGACAATACTCTACAAAGATATTATATTAACTAGTTATACTATGTTTGGAACGGTGTAATGTCCTTATACTTCTAGATTTTTCACGATTTAGCTTCTAAACTTAAGTTTGTTATTTTAAAGTTTGTCGCGTTTAGTCCCTTATCTTTATTTTGTTAGGTTATTCCGAATTGTGATGAATTTCAAATGAGTTATGTGGTTTATAATCATAAGAAAAGAACGGTATGAAATCTAAGGGAAAGTAAATCATGTTTTTACTCTAAAAAATTTATGACTACAATAGTCTTATTTTGCAAGATTTCATGGAGTTTGAAAATAAATTGTTTAGGCCTTGTTTGACCACATTCGTTTTTTTCCTACTATTTTCAAATATTAAAGTTATAAACATTACTTTTTCTCGTCGTTTTCGTACACTATTGTGTATATATATATATTTATCTATTTATTTTAAAACGGTTTAGAAAATGAAGTAACATTATGAAACCTAACAAAAGTAATTTTATTATTTTTTTTAAAAAAAGATTTGGTTTAGAAATCAAATGTAGTTTTAAGGAATATGAAAAGCTTACAAACATAAAAGGGGTAAGGAAACAAACAATTCTGAAAAACAAAAAACTAAAAGAAAAATTGTAATCCAGTAAGGTAATAATTTTATTTTTAGTTTTATGTTTTTAAAATTTAGGTTTGTTTTATCCTCAATTTCGTACTATGGTTTTTACATTTTTTTAAGAATACTTATATTTTTAGTCAAAATTAAAAAACAAAAACAACTTTTTAAAAACTATTTTTCTTGGTTTTCAAAATGTGGTTTGATTTTCTAAAAAACTCATGAAAAGTAGATAACAAAATAAAGAAATCAATAAACAGAAGTAGTTTTTACAAGCTAATTAATTTTTAAAAACCAAATGCTTATTAGACGAGATCTTGGTTCTCTTTTTTTTTTTTTTTTTTTTTTTTTAAAACTCTACTTGTTTTCTGATAATTTCTTTATAATGATTTTTTCTATGCCAATTTTTGGTTAGGGTAATTGAAGTGGACGGATAACTGAGCAACGACGAGCAGTTCTAAGTGTAAGTGCACACTCTCACACAAGTAGCATAAAATGAAGAGTTCTCTAAGTATCAAAACCAATGGTACAAACACTACTACAAAAAACTATATTACTTGACGTTTGGAAGTTTTGAGTAAAAAAAACATCAAGTAATATGTAAACTTGATGAAAAACGTCAAGGATAATGACAAAAAGTGAAGGTTGGCAGAAAATTCCGGATTTTTTTCATTTCGTTTTTACTTGATGCTTTATAAACATCAATAACAATTAAAAAAAGTGGAAGTTTGGTGTTTTGTTTGGATTTTTTTCATACTACACAATACTTGTCATGTTATGTCAAGGGTTATTTAAGCAAAGATAAAAGGAGTTCAGAGGCATTGCCTCTCCAAATTTCACGTGCTGAAGTGAAAAAGGACTTTCTCTCTCACAGTTGAAATGTGTAAGAGTATATCAGCATGCAACGAAAATAACAACGATCAATAAACACTCTAATTCATTAATTTTGGCAGAAACTAAAGCATGCTCATTAAATATAAGAGGTTTTGAAGTTATACCTTTGTAGAACTCTTCAAGATCTTGATTCTCAGCTATTTTCTTCTCCAAAACTTGTCGTGAACAATCTCAAGATCTTCCCCACTATCCTTTTATAGCTTTAGAATGAGTTGTAGGACTCAAGAACATCTTGAACGAAAAGAAAACTTGGGAGAAGCTCACTGCATCAACCCGTTTGAAGAACTCTTTCTTCAGCACAAATTTTTCCAAAAACCTCTTTGAATGCACGTCTTAATTCCATTCCAATCTTCTTTATTTATTGCAGGTTAACATGTAAAGAAGATGGCTGCATGAGATGCAGCTCATGCTTGGAATTAATGAAGCAAATATGAATGGTTTTTGTGTGAGCTAGTTGAAGAAGATAATGGAAAAACCCATTTTCCCATTTTGTGTAAGTTTTTATAATTTTTCAATTTTCCAAAAAATGATTTCAAAATCAATTTGATTTTAAAATTGAAAATATTATTAATTTTATAAAATTAATTTCATAAATTAATAAATAATTATTTAAATAATTATAATTAATTTAATATCAAATATTAAATTAATTTTTACACAAATCTACCTTCATATATTTAAATCATATTTAAATATAAATTCTTCTATTCCATTTCATTCAAATTTGAACGTTTCAAATTAACTTATCATGCTACTCTAAAGCTAATCAATTTACGAGCTAGAAGGGGACCTCGCGGACCTACAGATCATGGGCTCCAATATCCGAGATTAATGGGCTAAACTCATTATACCGAATTAACCCCCTATTCGTTAACTAATGGATCACTCTACTATAGCCCATAGTTGAACTCCCCTCACTGTAGATATATTATGTCCACTTGATATAACCATTGATATAACCTGATCAGTAAGTCGATCCTTCACAAGTTTTCGTAATTACAGCTACGTCAAGATCACCGTTTTACCCCTGTGAATAAATCGCGTTTCTTAAGTTCCTATTGACCCTCTAATGAACAATTTTGATTCATAATACCTATGAATCAAGTTCTTTCTCTATCATGAGAAGGCAGGGTCCCGATTGTTCAAGAACTGAAATCAATACTTAAGAAAACAACCTATCTGCTAACCCTAAATCGGGTAGGAGTGAATTCCATCTTGCAGGACTATGTCCCTAGCTATTCATCCGGTCTTATCCTAAAAATGGAAGGCTTATTGAGCAATGTTGTTGGACTACTCTCACCCATGCAGATAAAAGGATAATCCCGAACAAATAAGAGTTCATAGCTATCTCAGGATTAAGATCGAGTTAATCTAGGTTACTTAATAATGAAATAGTCAGTTTTAACAGTAAACAGTCGTTATAAAGAAAAGTGACTATTTTGTGGTCCAGTCTATATGCAAGTTCATTGCATAGAATGCCCCCATTCACATGTCCCTACATGAGCGATCTGTGGATCACATCATTTGTAGCACTTTACAACTCCTTGTAACAACTACAGACTGAGCCGCATCCAATAGTGTTACTAGGATGAGATACCTAATTTCATCCATATACCTATTAGACTATTTAGGCTATATACTATTAACTTGATCCTGTTTATGTCATCACATAAAGTTAAATATTCAGACTATAACCATGAATATGTTTATTGGATTTTCATAATAGAAAGCAAAATCAACAACTTTATTGAATAAGTTAATAATATTTTATTGATAAATAAAATGTTTAACATGAATTGCAAGTTCTAGGACATTTCCAAGACTAGTTCCTCTTCATGTTGTCGCCGGTACCTTCACACCGTTGTCAAATTATTCACCCTGGTTGCCGATTCCTTTCGGGTAAGGTGCTTATCTTGCTTTCCGGTAAGAGTTTCTTGTTCATCTTCTTATATCGTTGTTATTTGACTATTTGGTTTTAGTCAATCAAACTTGGACTTGGACGGTGACTCACATTCAGTTACTAATCCACCTTCTCTCTCACCTTCCTCGTCTCAATCATAAACCCAGTTGAGAACGATCTATAATCGACCTTCGGAAAATGGCCTCGATGTTGGTGTTTATATGATACATTGGAAGTATGAATGCTTTGGGACTTTCGTTTTCTCGATATTTAATTGCTTGCATTTTCTTCTTAATGGCATTTCATGTTTGCATGAAGGCTATATTGGTGGGTCAGGTGGGACAAAGTCCATTGTAGAAGCAGTTGAAGAGTGGGAGAACAGCGACGCTGTTATCAGTTGGGACGAGGGTATTGTTGAATATGACCACAAAAACCCAACCTGATTAGATAGAGCATTCTATGCTTCCATTTTCCATTAGAGCTTTTTCGGATCAGATATGGTAGTTTCAACATCTTGTTTGAGTTGGATTCCCACCACCGCATCCAGTTGAAAGGTTAATGTATTCATTTACATTTACCAATCTTGCAGGACCAAATTCTTGCTTCTCATTGTGCTTTAATTCCAGTTGAGGTTGCTTCCTTTCAATGAGCCATCAACAGCTACTTTTTCATTTTCTTCTTGTAGTACCATCAATTGCTTAACCTAGAAAACTTCCCGTGATTAAGGTAAGATTTTCAATCAAGTTTAATGCTTAATTCCAATGCCTAGAGTCCATGAGCTCTTAGAGATTTGCAACTTCAGAAGAATGGGGTTTTTTCTTTTAATTTCATTGCTCGTGGGATGGAAATACTTAATTGGTACTTATTTGGATTGCTTATTCTTGGAATTTGTTTAAATTTAAAGATCTTCGCAGAATTTTATGAACTTTGCAGCTTGCATACAAGGTGTTTGTAGAAATGTGCAAACCAAAATGGCTTAAAAGAAATGGGTTCAAACCATTTTCACCTCGGGAGAAGTTTGATTCAGTTTTACTTGGATTCAAGATTTTAGAATCCAAACATGATTTTGATGGATGTGTCCACTGCTTAAGTTCTAACCTTAGATCATTGTTTTATTATCTCAAGAGTCTTTCAAATAATTTAAAAGCACTTTAAAATTCTTAAATAAGTGGATTTCTATTTGAAGAGTTTATTTATTGTTTGATAGCATGTTGTGTGCTTTATGTGAATCATATTTATTACTTATGGTATAAACACTTTCTGTTGTTTAGTTATATATGTATTGGATGTTTAGGCATGTTGTAATGTTGTGTTAACATTGTAACAACTAACATGTTGATGTATTATTATGTGACCCTATGTTTATGAGTATGTCAATTTCTATGTATATGAATCATGATGAGTGTGTTATCATGATGAGAGTGCCCATCTCAGATGATTGTTAGAATATACTACATTTGGAAAGTTTTCTAGTATTCCTCATGAACATACCATTTAATACATTTGGTTTCCCCATTAATTATCGTTTAGTATTGAAGAAAAAATGAGGGAAAAACTACAGATTGAGTTTGGAAAACCTTTAGGAATTATTAGGTGTTTTCATAATCGTTTCTTTAATTTGATGTTGCTCAATAATGCTAGAGATCTTTTATAATTCGTTGATGTTTCTTTCGTCCTTCTAGTTCATTGGAAGGAACCATTTGATGTTCTTTAAATTATTCAAACTGAATTTTGTGGCTTCCTTTTAATTCGTTGGCTTTAGAGATTTCTTTCCCCTCTTCCCATAAGAGATTTGGAAATAAAAATACCTCAATTCGTTGACCATTAATCGCCTTGATAACTTATCCTCGACTTAAATTAGACTTGAAGGAAATCAAGCACGAGGATTTCCATGAGCAGCGGAAGGATCGTTCCAAATTCCATTCGAAATTGAACATAAACAATTACAGTCACAAAACAGAAACTAATGGGTTATGCACAACACGAAATTACAGCATGCTTACAAAGAGTCAAGGGATAAAGTATGCATATATTTGAAGAAACATTCTTCAAACTCCCTTGATTAATCTACAAGCATCCATAGCAATACAGCCTTCGAACGCAACGACTGGTGCTCAACATGAACACAATAAACACCACACGAGCAACACAAACAACCAAAAGCTCCTCGAACACAATCGAGTTGAGTGAGAACACCACCACAATGGTTACCTTGGTATTCTCAGTGTGAGAATCAAGAAGTTGTGGGCTCTGTATGAACTTGGCTTGAGGAAGAGACAAAAGGACAATGATCGTGTATACGATCGAGAAAGTGGGAGATGACACAGTCTATCGTATAGACGATGTGCTCGATCGTGTAGTAAATGACAGCCTATCGTATAGACAAAAGCCATGCGATCGTTTAGCTATGACCAGCTGAATAAACTATCATATAGTCAATGTGCACAATCGTTTAGTCTCTTTATAGCTATCACTTAGTGAACACTTTCACTTGATAGCTTTTCACGTGAGTTACTTTCTGAAAGTGGCAACTCTCCAAAATTAGGAATACATTTTTCTTTTTATCTCACGGTTACCATAAAACCACAAATAACCTACCACTTAATTGGTTATTAAAGAAAAAGAGATAAGTATCAAATAATTAATATTATTATAAATAAATATGATAACCAACTTACCATATTATATTTATAACCTATAGTTTTAATATTTCATCTCATAAAACATACAAACCATAGTTATTTTTCTATTTTATGGTACCAATATAAATCATATTTACATTAATCCTCCACTTGATGTATCTCATACATCACACCAATTATATCATATATAATTTAATTTCTTCTTGTTAATTTGAATACTTCAAACTAACTCCAAGAATTGATTCTCAACTTGAATCCATTGAGTTACCAAGGGGATCTTATGAACCTATAGCTTGAAGCTCCAATTGTACGTGAATAACTGGCTAAACTCTTTAGTCATAGGATCCACCATCCGTTAACTGCCGGACACTCCACTAAAGACCAACAATTGCACTCTTCTCACCACAGATATATTTCTGTGTCCATATCAACCAATCAACAGTGCGATAACCCTTCATAGATCGCTCGTATGTACAACTGGGCCAATTAACCATTTTTCTCCTGTAGTTATATTTAACTTCTTAAGTACCACTGATTCCTCTACTTAGTTCTCTCTTCCAAACAAAGAATGTGGCCACTATGTTCAAGATCCGAAATCAGCCCTTAAAAGAGTAATCTATCTACTTACCCTTGCTTCGGGGAAGGAGTGAATTCCATCTTGTGTAATTGAGTTCCCAACTCCCAAATCAGAAAATCCCCAAAAAGGTAGGGTTGTTGAGTTGGTTATCTGGCCACTCTCACCTATACTAATAAAAGAACCGTCTTCAAAGGCAGGAGTTCCCAAAACACTCAGGATTAAGGTCATGTCACCTATGGTCGTTTGGGTGAGATGTAGGTCTCAAGTATCAACGACGTTATATAAAGAGAGGAATCATCTCATGGTTCGGTCTTATACAAACTCTTTGTATAGGACAACTCTACTCGCATGTCTCCACATGAATGGTTAGGATCAGACCATTTGTAGTAGTTCACAACACTTGTAAATCTCTACAAAGCGAGTCGTATCCGTAGTGTCACAAGGATAAGGTATCCCTCCTATATCCTCATACTACAGACCTTTTAGGTTATTACTTAAGGCATGATCCACTTGTATATCTCATATACATGTTTAAGTTTACATACAATAACCATGAAGTTTTATTTATTGGATATAAGTAAATGCAAAATAAAATAACTCTTATTTTATTCATAACAATTTGTACAAAGTTTACAAACTACGAGACTCCGGGAGAATTAGGACACCTATCCCAACAATCTCCCACTTGTCCTAATGCCTCAGGAGACTAATGTACAATACGTGAAAAAACAAGTACAATATACAATAAACTAGGACATACTCTATACCCCAGTATCATCTTCCACTTGCCCTAGACAAGATGCTGCATGTCCCGTACACCCAAACTATCTAGATGACACTCAAACACGCTAGCCGTGAGAGCCTTTGTAAACGGATCAACAACGTTGTGCTCCGACGCGATCTTCATGACTATTACAGCACTGCAATGCACAATCTCCCTGATCAAGTGATATTGTTGTTCTATATGCTTGCCTCTACGATGACTCCGAGGTTTCTTCGAATTTGCCACAGCCCCACTGTTATCACAATAGAGAGTGATCGAAAAAGACATATTTGGAACAACTTCCAAATTTGTAAGGAATTTCCTCAGCCAAACAACCTCCTTAGTTGCTTCACAAGCGGCTACGTATTCGAATTCCATAGTGGAGTCTGCGATACATCCTTGCTTGATGCTTCACCACACTACAACCCCTCCATTCAGAGTGAATACTGACTCTGATGTCGATTTCTGAGAATCTCTATCAGTTTGAAAGTCAGAGTCTGTGTATTCTATGAGGATCAAATCCTTATCTCCATACACGAGCATGTAGTCCTTCATTCTCTGAAGATACTTGAAGATCGTTTTGACCGCCGTCCAGTGATCTAATCTTGGATTGGACTGATAACGACTAACAATTCCTACTGCATAGCAAATGTCGGGTCTAGTACATAATATTGCATACATTAAGCTTCTAACAGTCGAAGCATAGGGAATCCGTCTCATCTCCTCAACCTCTTGAGGTCTCTTAGGACATTGATTCTTAGACAAAACGATTCCATGCCTAAAGGGTAATAAACCCCTCTTGAAATCTTGCATCCTATACCTGATCAACATTTGATCAATGTACGATGCCTGAGACAAGGCCAACCTCTTGTTCTTACGATCCCAAAAGAGCTAGATCCCTAGAACATACTGCGTCTTTCCCAAATCTTTCATTTGGAATTGGACGGTTAGCCACTTTTTAATATCAGTAAGAAAACCTACATCATTCCCAATGAGTAGGATATCATCTACATATAGTACCAGGAAAGCTACTGAGCTATTGATGTTTTTCTTGTAAACACAAGGCTCATCAACGTTTTGATCAAAGCCAAACGATTTGACTGGACTGTCAAATCTAATGTTCCATGATCTAGATGCTTGTTTCAACCCATAAATGAACCTATCAAGGTTGCAAACTCTTTGCTCTTGATCTGGAACAATGAACCCCTCTGGTTGAGCCATGTAGATGGTCTCTTACTCATAAAATGTGCCACATCTTTGGTTGGGCCAGGTAGATGGTCTCCTAATCAAAGCCAAACAATGAACCCCTCTAGTTGAGCCATTAAGAAAGACAGTCTTGACGTCCATTTGCCATATCTCATAATCATAAAATGTGGCTATAGACTTCAGCATGATAACAAGTGAGAAAGTTTCCTCATAATCCACTCCCTCGACCTGGGTATAACCCTTTGCCACGAGTCTAGCCTTAAAAGTCTGCACCTTTCCATCTACACCTTGTTTTCTCTTGTAAATCCACTTACACCCTATAGGTTTTACCCCATCATGTTGATCTACAAGTTCCCAGACATTATTGAAGTACATAGACTCCATTTCTTTGTTCATGGCCTTAATCCACTCATCTTTATCAACATCCTCCATTACTTGCTTATAAGACAATGGATCCTCGACCCCATCATCAAAAATGATGTTTTGGGCTTCAGTCAAACCCATGTAGCGATATGGTGGGTTCATAACCCTCCCACTACGACGAGGCAGTCTCAACTTTTGAGATGGTTGACTAGATGAATCGACATCAATAACTCTTACTGATCTATCGGTCTGTTCAACAACTTTTGTTGAACTTTCAATAGACTCGGTCTCACTAGAAATCTCATGTAAAACAAGCTTACTTCGTGGTTTATGATCTCTGATGTGGTCTTCGTCCAAGAAGATAGCATTTGTTGACACAATACTTTGTTCTCACTCGGATCATAGAAGTATCCACCCCTCGTTTCCTTGGGGTAGCCTATAAAGAGGAAAACTTTCGGACACGGTTCCAACTTCTTCAGGTTAGCCACAAGCACGTAGGCTGGACACCCCCAAATTCTGAAGTGGCGTAAGCTACCTTTACGGCCTCTCCACAACTCAAAAGGTGTTTCAAAAGCACTTTTCGAGGGAACATTGTTCAAAATATAACATCCAATCTCTACTGCAAAACCCCAAAACGAGTCTGGAAGATGAGCATAACTCATCATAGACCGAACCATGTCCAACAAGGTTCTGTTTCTCCTTTCCAATACACCATTCAGCTGAGGTGTACCTAGGGTCGTGAGTTGGGATGTAAATCTATGTTCTATCATATAGTTATAGATTTCGAGGTCCATATACTCTCCACCATGATCAGATCGTAGTGTTTTTATCTTCTTACCTAGCAAGTTTTCAACTTCAGACTTATACTCCTTCAACTTGTCAAGGGCTTCAGACTTACATTGCATTAGGTAGAGATACCAGTGAAGGATCTCTTACAGAAGAGTTCCATGAGCACGTTCGGATCACACCGATCTCACCGTGACCGAAATACACATTACACATTCAAAACATACAGTTATGCAAACAAACACTAATTATCGACATGCTATGAACAACGAAATAACAAGGGAAAGAGTACCATACTAGTTGAAGACAATCTTCATCTTCGACACTCACAGCAGCGGAAAACCTCCACGCGATCTACCAACGCCTAACAGAAACGTTGATTGTAGCAGCACGAACAACCGCACGAACACGAACATCGCGTGGATGACACCACCACTAAAGAGCCCCGGGTATTCTCGGAGTGAAAACCCAAAGGGTGGTCTTTGGTGAATTTGGTAGAGGAAGGAGGAAACACGAATTGTGTAGGCGATAAGCAAGTGGGAGGGAAAAAGATGCTATCGCATAGTAGACTGCTTATCGTTTAGGAGGAGCTATACAATCGTGTAGGATTTACTAAACGATCGTTTAGGGAAAGGTATACGATGGTTTAGCAAAATTGGCACACTATACAATCATTTAGAGAAGCTATGCGATCGTGTAGGAAATAGCGTGCGATCGTTTAGGCGCGAGGTAGACGATCGTTTAGGCGGAAAGGACTATCGTATAGGCTCTTGTTTTACGTAAGCGATCGTTTAGATGTTCACCAACGCGCGCTCTCTCACGAATTCTTTTGGGCGATCGATTAAATGATTCAAAAATGAAAACATTTTTCATTTTAATTCATTGGTTACAATAACCGACGTTGCCCCATTAACCCACTTCTGAACGTGAAATTTGGATTAATTATCATATAATTAATCAACTAATTAATTAATAAATATAATCATATTATATTTTTAACATATAGTTTGATATCACATATCTACTATAGTATTTTCTCTTCTACTTGATATAAATCATATTTATATCTAATTTCCTCCAAAATAATGTATCTCATACATTTAGCCAATTATATCATATATAATTAACTAGTCCAATTATATCATATAAAATCGAACTTCCTCTTGTCAATTTGAACATTTCAAATTAACCCAAACACTAGTTCTCAACTTTATCCAAGCTACCCAGGGGACCTAATGGACCCGTGGCTCGATGCTCCAACAATCCGTGAATAGCTGACTAAACTCTTTAGCCACGAGATCCACCATCCGTTAACTGTCAGACATTCCACTAAAGACCAACAACTGAACTCTTCTTACCACAGATATATTTCTGTGTCATCGGATATAACCAATCATGAGTACGATGACCCTTCACAGATGCTCGTAAGTACAGGGCCAAATTAGTTTTGCCTCTGTAGTCACATCTCACTCCTTAAGTACCACTGATTCCTCTAATGAACAATACAACATAGTCCAAATATGTGTGAACACCTCTCGGGCCAAGAGAAGGTGTGTGACGCCACATGTTTAAGCCCCGGAATCAGCCCTTAAGGGAGCTATCTATCTACTTACCCCTACCTCGGGGAAGAAGTGAATTCCATCTTGTGTAGCTGAGTTCCCAACTCCCAATCAGAAGAAACCCCAAAATGGTAGGTTTGAATCGGCGATCTGGCCACTCGCACCCATACAAATCAAAGAACCGCCCTCAATGGCAGGAGTTCCCAACTCACTCAGGATTGAGGTCATGTTACCTATGGTCATCCTAGTGAAGTGAATTCTCTGTCATGAACGGTGTTATATAACGAGACGTTAACACTTCGTGGTTAGGTCTTATACAAACTTTTTGTATAGGACGCCCCCGCTCGCAAGTCCCCAACATGAATGATCAGGATCAGACCATCTGTGACAAGTCACAACACTTGTGAACATTCCACAAAGCGGGCCACATCCATAGCGTTACCAGGATAAGGTTTCCCTCCTATATTCATATACTACAGACCATTTTGGTTATCACTTAAGATATGATCCACTTGTATGTCACCACATACATGCTTGAGTCGCATATAGATAACCAGGGATTTTATGTTTATTAGTTTGTGGTAAAGCAAATAAAACAAGCAACTGAGCAAAAATACAAGATGTGAAGTAAATATTATATATTAACAACACAAACTTCGTACAAACTGTTTACAAACTACAGAACACGAGACTTTAGGGCATCAACGCCAACAATCTCCCACTTATCCTAAAGCGAAGTGGGGTGTACAAAAAATTAGTATAAAACAATAAACTAGGGCATAAAAGCCCAGTACAAGAAAATCTCTCACTTGCCCTAGTCCAGCTGTGGGCGATCCTTTAGACCCATGCTTCGTAGATGACCCTTAAACACTGTAGCCGTGAGAGCCTTTGTAAACGGGTTAACGACATTAAAATAACCTGGGTTAGACTAATACGTCTCATCTTCTCAACCTCTTGAGGTGTCTTAGGACACATGTCCTTAGACAAAGTGACTCCATGCATGAATAGCAGTAGGCCGCTCCTAGATTTCTGCATCGAGTACTTGAGCAATGTCAATGTACGATGCCTGAGATAATGCTAGCACTTTGTTCTTACGATCCCGATAGATCTGTATACCTAGAACAAATTGAGCCTCTCCCAAATCTTTCATTTGGAATTGAGTCGCTAGCCAGTTCTTAACTACAGCCAGTAGACCTACATCATTCCCATTGAGAAGGATATCGTCTACGTACAACACTAAGAAGACTACTGAAGTGTTGATGATCTTCTTGTAGACACAAGGTTCATCAACGTTTTGTTGAAGTTTTAGTAGTTTCATTGGAAAGCTCACGCAACATGACTTTGCTTCGTAGATTGTGCTCCCTTATATGATCCTCCTCCAGGAAAGTAGCGTTTGTTGAAACAATGTCACACCCCCTCCCAAACTACCTGCTAGCGTAGTCAGGGAGAAGACGTGAAGCCAACAGACATCGTCCTCCTCTAACGATACCTGTTGACCCTACTGAATCGTTGAACCTAATAAACATACTAACCTTAGATATAAAATACTTTACATGTAACACAACACAGCGGAACCCCTGAAAATCTTTAGACACACATGAAGTGCAGTCCTGACATAATTTGATTTGGAAAATAACCTGATAGAGATATCACAACAAAAACATAACCAACTGGGGTTTACACAACCACGACATCTAGTGCTTACACAACCATAAACTATCCAGTTCTTATAAAGACATTTACAATACAAACAGACACAATGTACGACCCCACCCATATATGGAGCTTGATCTGGAAGCTTTTAGCTGAAAATAGACTTTGGCAGTTATCAGGCACTGGGAGCTCGATCTCTACTTGAAAAGTGGGAAAACATTTTGAAGGATTGAGCTACGAAGCCCAGTGAGTGACTAAATTTAAAACTGTAAATCCGTAAATCAGAACACGTGATAAACCTTTAAACGTATGAATCTGTTCAATCAAAGCGTTAAACATAAACGTGTAACGTTAAAAGCTTTCTCAAATATTCTGCTAGTACGTCATTAAAATCTAGCAAGGCATATCAAGTATATAAAACATTTTAACTAACATGGCAAATCAACGTTGTTTAGGGTACACCCAGTACAACCAACGTTTACTAGCTCTACGATGTAGTAGGGACCGCCCAACACTCCCATCGTCTTTGTCGAAGTGGGGCCCGCCCAGCACTCACGACAGTATCGTTGTCATGGAGTACACTCAACCTGAACAACGAAATGTAACTTGTGTGCACACGGTACCATATAGCCTCGGGCTCAATATCTCAGTCATGTAGTCAATAAAAGTCTCAGAAAACAACATGAAAATACCTAAACATGCCTGCTTATCTTTATCTTTCGTAGAACTCAAGCTTACTCAACTTGCTCGTGAAAAACTGAAAATCTTTTAGCAGTACTCGCTGATACATACTTTACTTTAAATGATATCGTTTCAACTACCTTTCAGGAATTCAATAATCACGTGCTCGTATATAAACCTCATTAGAAAATCTAAGCTCAAAATTATGCTTGAAACCATTCATAGAAATTATGTATCATTCATAAGTTCATATTCAAGCATGTAAACCATTTAAGCATAAATTACAGTTTAGAAATCATTTTCGAAATTCGTTTTGTCACTTACAGTCTTGGCTAGTTCCCTGGTCTATGACTCGACCTATTTCCTCTTGGCCTGTCAAACAAACCAAAACCGAGCATCAGAACTATAAATCGTCTTGTCATTCCATGCTCATGAATTCTAAATTCTAGAAATAAAATCATACTTCATACTTTTTTTTTCCAGATTTTCCAGATTCAATACCTTAACTTCCAACACTCATAACTTCCTCAATACTTAGCCAAAATTAATGTACTATACCTCAAACTCTTCATTTTGGAACCCTCTACAACTTACCTAAAGGAATAAAAACGATATTCCTAATGGATTTGTCCAGAAATCCCTCGAACACAGCAAATACAGATTCGTGCTTCTCTGCTACTCTCTACCTTTCTCCTGAAATTAAACCTATTTCTAGTCATTTTTGGCTAAAAAATTCTTCATGTAAGTTATAGGAAATTGAATAAGCTTTCCACATACCCAATTGAGCTTCTAATTCAACCTGTACACCCTAGAATGTTCAAAAAACCTGAGAAAACCAGAGATCCTCTGATTTGCACGAAAATTCTGTGCTCTGTTTTCCTTTTCAAAGCCATTAACTTAACATCAGACTTAGCTCAAGCTTCCTTCGCGAAATTTGTTAGAAAATGGAATTTCAAGGAAGTCAGGCCTCACCTCTTAGTTCTTCTTTTGTAGCTCAAACCGACTTAAAAACCAGAGATAGGCAGGTTGAACCTAGATTCTTCCATGGTTGCACTTGCATGGACTTTTTCCTCCCTTCTTCAACCTCCAACCTCCAACCTGCAACAAGCTTCTTCTTCCTCTTCCTTCACTCTCTCTCTCGAAATTCTCTAAAAATATGATGGGAAATGATGGAGAAATGGGCTGAAATGAGTTAGGTGGTAGTGGGTTCTCACTTTATACCATTAATCACCGAATGAGTTCCTATTTCCTTTCATTGACATTTTTTTTCTTTTTTTTTCCTTTCTTTTCTTTTCTTTATTAATAAATTCCAAAATTATCAAAGACAACCTCAACTAAAAGCTTTACCATTTCTCTTCAACAATGGAACAACAATAACTTAAATTCAACATCCTA
This sequence comes from Benincasa hispida, assembly GCF_027475165.1. Taxonomy (NCBI): domain Eukaryota; kingdom Viridiplantae; phylum Streptophyta; class Magnoliopsida; order Cucurbitales; family Cucurbitaceae; genus Benincasa; species Benincasa hispida. Next base: position 25,281 of record NW_028326896.1, read on the forward strand.
CAATATGTGACAAAAGCAAGTAATCCAAGGAAAGTCTCGGGTTTACAAACAAACACCCTATTTTTCGTCGGATCATAAAAATAACCCCATTGTGTACCTTTGGGGTAGCCTACAAAGAGACATAACCTCGACGTGGTTCCAATTTCTTGGGATTAGTCTCAAGCACATACGCAGGGCAACCCCAAATTCGGAAGTGACGCAAACTAGCTTTACGCCCGTTCCACAACTCTAGAGGTGTACTTGCAACACTCTTGAAGAGAACACAGTTGAGTATGTATGTCGCAGTCTCCATTGCGAAACCCCAAAACGAGTCCGGTAAGGAAGCATAACTCATCATCGAGCAAACCATGTCTAACAAGGTTCTATTTCTCCTCTTCGCTACACCATTCTGCTGAGGTGTACCCAACATTGAGAGTTACGAAACGATTCCATGTTCTATCAAATAGTCCTGGAATGCCGAGTCCAAAAACTCTTCACCTCAATTCAATAGAAGTGTTTTAATCTGTCTATCCAATGCATTTTCAACTTCAGCCTTGAACTCTTTGAACTTTTCAAATGATTCAGACTTCCGTTGCATAAGATAAACATACCCGTGCCTGGAGTAATCATCAGGCTCCTTGGCTCCACCTCAGGCTCGCACATTCATAGGACCACAAAGGTCAGAATGTACTAAAGAGGCTCCTTGGCTCTATAACCTTTTCCAGTAAAAGGTCGTTTAGTCATCTTACTTTCAAGACAAGATTCGCACACTGGTAGAGAATTTTCTTCTAACTCATTTAGAAGTCCATTCTTCACTAATCTCTCAATCCTATTGAGATTGATGTGCCCTAAATGTAGATGCCAAAGTTGGGCATTTTCTTTTGGAGAAATTCGTCTACGTTTTGATTGAGTTACAACAGTTTTGAACAATTTAGTATTATGGAGGGAATGAATGGCTAACGGCCTTAGCACATATAAATTCGATTCCAGATTTGCTGTGTAAATAAAAACACCGTCTTTATGAATAAACGCTTTATCCACATTAAACAAGATAGTATATTTACATTGCAATAAACATTTTACAGAAATAAGGTTCCTCTTTAGTTCAGGAACAATATATACATCAGTTAAAATAAGAAACCTATTCTGTAGAGCTAATTGGAGTCCTCCTACTGCCACTGCTGAGACGACGTGTCCGGTGCCTACTCGCATCATCATCTCACCAACTTCCAATTGTCGCCTAGATCTAATCCCCTGAAAGGAAGAACAAACATTGTTAGTGGCGCCTGAATCAATTATCCAGGCAGAATCATCATTCTCCACTAAACAAGTTTCAAGCACAAGTAAATCACATTTACCTTTATTGGCCTTGGCTGCTTTCTTCCCGTGTGCATCTTGGTTGCAGTGGAAACACTTTCCCTTGGCAACTTATGAATGCCTCCTTGGGGCGACAGACAGTGGGTTAGTGGGTGCCTTCCCTTTTCCCTTACCACCCTTCTTCTTCTTCCCCTTTGCAGAGTTAGAAGCAGAAGATATAGACTTCGTTCCTGAGGTCGAACCTCTATGGAACGTCCTGGAGGATGAAGCAATATTTGCCTCACCCTTCTACCTCTCCTTACTTTTCAGTAAAGATTGATATGTCTGCAACTCGTTGAGGAGAGTTGTAAGGTTATATTTTACTTTGTTAAGAATCACATTGCTAACAAAGTGCAGGAAGCTCTCCGACAAAGAATGCAGGATTATGCTAACCTGACTGCCTTTATCGATGATAGACTGATTCAACTCTGCCACATTAAAGTGGATCATCATGTTTAGCACATGTTCACGAACAGAGGTGCCTTCTTCCATTTTGGAGTTGAATATGTATTTAAGAGCCTCATGTATAAGCTGTTCAGACGGTTGTCCAAACATCCTCGCAGGGACTCCATGATCTCACGCGCTGAGACCATTGGCTCATGTGTCTTGGCCAAGACTTCAGAAAGACTTGCTAAGATGTAGGCTCGGGCCTTCTCATTGGACCTTGTCCATTGCTCGTATGCCTCCCGAACATTTCGAGTGGCATTCGGAGCTGGAATAGGAGGACAAGCCTCTGTGAGAGCGAACATGAGATCCTCGATGATTAGGATCGTCGTGATCATATGTTTCCATGTTGCGAAATTTATCACCAGTAAGTTTTTCAACGCTTAGCAATGCCAACGTGGCTGTTGCCATTTTGAAAAAGTTACTGAAAATACGAACAAAACTTTATTAGATTTTGCTAAACCACTTTTAAACCAATCAGTTTTGCAAAACAGTTTCAAGTACCCTAAGTTATAGACTTCTATTTTGCACTGATGCCCTAATAAGGCAGGACAAACGCCACCGGTGGGGTGATCAGTTGCCCCTTCGCTGGGATGAGACATTCTCAACCATTAGGTAGAACTAACTCTTGGAACTGAACCTAACAGCCACCATTCTTCGGTCCAGAATCGTTAACCTTTAACTATTCCGCGTAAGTGTAACCCCTCACTTTTGGTGCCAGAGTCCTGCCCTAATGAGCCCACCATAGGGAAGAAGCAGATTAGGACAAGAGACTAAGTTACCTTATCCTCTTACAGGAGATCAAATAAAGAAACGCGCAAAACTGCCATCCTTTAGGGGGACACTTCCAGGGTGCCTCGAGGCGATGCGTAGTAACTTTATTCAACCTAACGAGGGAGATTGAGGGATTTGCTGTCGCACTTCCCACTCCAACTTACTATGAACACTCTCTCCATTCACTTTGATATTGTCCTACCCAAACACCATCCGTTGGGGGGGACACGCCAAAGGTGCCGCGAGGCCGATGATAGATCTCACAGTGTGGACTATTTAGGAGAAACGTGAAAGGTTTAAGTGAAGCTTCTTATGCCCCAAGTACCTCCCACTGAATTTTCTACCTAGGGATTCATTAACCTAGACAATCTAGTTACTGATTTTAGTCTAAGTCGTCTTTTTAAACTCTGCTCATAAACAACGTTTATCGATGAAATATGAACAAGTTCAAGTAGTCACATTTAAACACTTTAATGGACTATCTTTAACTTGCATGCATGCATCAAATCTATCTAATTCAAATTTCTAGGTAAGTTCCTTGGTAGGGGTGTTACGTTTCTGTCAACTTAAATACCCCAGCCTAGACAGAACCCACCTTAGAAAAAAGGTCCCTTACAGATAGATTTCCTACACTTTAACCTTTTATTAGCCAATTTAATCCTATTAAACTGATTAAAAGATTAAAGCCTTAGGGTTGCTAATCGTATTAGAACCGTGATCTTAGGTCTATGTGATCCAAGTTTTAAACACTTTAAAACCATGAATTAAACCTAAGTGAGCATGCATGTCTTTCTTATTTCTTTTAGTTCTAATTTCTCTTTAACTTTTAAAAAGAAACAACTAAAAACATTGCGCACAACGAGTCGTTTATAACATTTATAAATAACCTATGAGTCATGCTTCATGCAATGTCCAGTCATTACTATATATAACTTTTATATAATGCGTAACAACCAAGCAAACATGCTATCATTCACCCTTATACTATAACAATTATAATATAAAGATGATGCATGTCAATGCTTTTTATGCATGCATAAATATAACTCTTATATTATATGATGCATGAGCATACTCTTACATAATTAAAATCATGCTTCTCTAAATTATAACAATTACAATAAAGAGATGATGCATGACCATTGCATAATCTAAGGTGGGATTTACTATATGTGCATACCATATGATATATAAAAAAACATACATCGCATGTAATAAATAAAGGATTAATGAACCGGGATGAGCCTTTACAAAAAACCAGAATGAAAAAATCCTATCTATTACATTTTTCATAGAGCAAACCGGTTCACAGGCGAACCGGGTCTTGAACCGCCAGGAGGTCTTCATTGTGTAGTAAACTCTAGTAGATAGACGATCGTTCAGCGCGCACTATATGATAGGAGCATAAGTAAATGATCGCATAGACAACGACGAGGCTGCGAAGCCTGATTGTCTATGCGATTGTGTAACACGATGACAGGTAAACGATTTACCTTACTTTACTAAGTGATCATTTAGTTAGTTACTAAGCGATGAAGCTTACTGACCTAAACGATCGTCTAGCGTGCGCGCTTTAAACGATCCGCGAGCATCTCATCATTTACACGATGCGATACTCAGGGATCGCGTACCCGATCGTCAAACACGATGCGATCAACTCTTGATCACATACCCCATTGTTTAACCGATGCGTTCATCAGCGATCGTGTACTCCATCGTCTTTACGATGCGATCAACAGCGATCGCATAACACATCTTCTACATGATGTGATCAACCCTAGATCGCCTCCTTCTTCGAAGAACCGCAACACTTGCCCAGAACTTCGACGACAAACGACTCAAAACTTCAAACAAACTTTGAATACAGACTCGATAATGATTATTAATGCCAAAAAATGCAGGGGCCTTTACAAATAACCGGAAATGTAAAAGGATTTAAATCAAACCGAGGTTGATCATCTCGAAAACATCCATTAATCTGCACATCCACAACAAATTTAACCATTAAACCAGTGTAGAAATGCACCCACAATGAATGTAAATCTCATTTCGTTGCAACAGATGAAATCGAAGTATCAGAACCTGACTCTGATACCAATTGAAGGATCTCTTACCGAAGAGTTCCATTAGTGTGTTCGAATCGCTCCGATCTCACCGTGACCGAAATACATATTATACATTCAAATCATATAGTTATGCAAACAAACACTAATTATCGGCATGCTATGAACAACAAAATAACAAGGGAAAGAATGTCATACCAGTTGAAGATAGTTTTCACACTTTTGAAACTCAATGCAATGGAACTCTCCAAGCGATCTACCAACGCCCAACAGCAGCGTCACCAACACCAGCACGAACAACCACACGAACACGAATGCCGCCGGGGACGACACCACCAGAAAAGAGCCCCAAGTATTCTCGGAGTGAGAACCCAAAGCGTGGTCTTTGGTGAATTTGGTAGAGGAAGGAGGAAACATGAATCGTGTAGGCGATAAGCAAGTGGGAGGGAAAAAGACGCTATCGCATAGCAGAATGCTTATCGTTTAGGAGAAGCTACACGATCGTGTAGGTTTTACTAAACGATCGTTTAGGAAAAGCTATACGATCATTTAACAAAATTGGCATACTATACGATCGTTTAGAGAAGCTATGCGATCGTGTAAGAATAAGTGTGCGATCGTTTAGGCGCGAGGCAACAATCGTATAGGCTCTTGAAAATCTTAAGCGATCGTTTTATCTTTTCACCAGCGCGCGCTTGCGAATTCTTTTGGGCCATTGATCAAAACGAAAACTATTTTCATTTTAATTCATTGGTTACAATAACCGATGCTACCCCACTAACCCACGTCCAAATATGAAATTTGGATTAATTATCATATAATTAATCAACTAATTAATTAATAAATATAATCATATTATATTTTTAACCTATAGTTTGATATCACATATCCACTATAGTTTTTCTCCTCGACTTGATATAAATCATATTTATATCTAATTTCCTCCAAAATAATGTATCTCATACATTTAGCCAATTATATCATATATAATTAACCAGTCCAATTATATCATATATAATCGAACTTCCTCTTGTCAATTTGAACATTTCAAATTAACCCAAATACTGGTTCTCGACTTTATCCAAGCTACCCAGGGGACCTAATGGACCTGTAACTCGAAGCTCCAACGGTACGTGAATAGCTGACTAAACTCTTTAGCCACGAGATCCACCATCCGTTAACTGTCAGGCATTCCACTAAAGACAAACAACTGAACTCTTCTTACCACATATATATTTTTGTGTCCATCGAATATAACCAATCATGAGTACGATGACCCTTCACAGATGCTCGTAAGTACAGCTGGACCAAATTACTGTTATGCCCATGTAGTTACATTTCACTTCTTAAGTACCACTGATTCTTCTAATGAACAATACAACATAGTCCAACTATGTGTGAACACCTCTCGGGCCAAGAGAAGGTGTGTGGTGCCACATCGTTCAAGCCCCGGAATCAGCCATTAAGGGAGCCATCCATCTACTTAACCCTGCCTCGGGGAAGGAGTGAATTCCATCTTGTGTAGTTGAGTTTCCATCTCCCAAATCAGACAAATCCCCAAAATGGTAGGTTTGAATCGGCGACCTGGCCACTCACACCCATACAAATCAAAGGACTGCTCTCAATGGCAGGAGTTCCCAACTCACTCAGGATTGAGGTTATGTTACCTATGGTCATCCTAGTGAAGTGAAGTCTCTATCATGAACGGTGTTATATAACGAGACGTTAACACTTCGTGGTCAGGTCTTATACAAACTCTTTGTATAGGACGCCCCCGCTCGCATGTCCCCAACACGAATGATCAGGATCAGACCATCTGTGACAAGTCACAACACTTGTGACCATTCCACAAAGCGGGCCACATCCGTAGCGTTACCAGGATAAGGTTTCCCTCCTATATCCATATACTACAGACCATTTTGGTTATCACTCAAGACATGATCCACTTGTATGTCACCACATACATGCTTGAGTCACATACAGATAACCAGAGATTTTATGTTTATTGGTTTATAGTAAAGAAAATAAAAACAAGTAACTGAGCAAAAATACAAGATGTGAAGTAAATATCATATATTAACAACACAAGTGTTCGTACAAACTGTTTACAAACTAAAGAACACGAGACTTTAGG
>NW_028326897.1:0-33921 GCF_027475165.1 Benincasa hispida
GCATCCCTCACTTCAGGGGTCCCATCATTAAGGCTCTAAAATAGGGAAAACAATGTATATTAAGATTCAATAAGACAAAAACAACTCGATAGCATAAACAAATGGGTAAAGCCTAAAGGAAGATAATACTAGTAGAAAGTGTTAATAGTCCACGGCTTGACACATCCACACATGAGAATGACATAAGCAATAAACAACATAGATTATGCAAACTGCACATATGCATAAGAAATGATGATACTTGTTCAAAACATTTGAAAAGAGATATAGCTTTTCTTTCCAACAGGAAACTAGTTTGTTGGGATAATATACATCAAAAGCAGCAGGCAAAGCCCCAAAAAAAAGAGGCTTTAACTGGCTAAGTGACTATGATCTAAGAAGTAGAGTAAGTTGCAAAATAAATTGACACGGAAGCAAAAGAAAAAGGACAAAATAGAAAATATCCCATCCATATGACTCCATGTCTTAGAACAGTTTTGTTTCTCCCTATCCAAACTTCCCATCCCACAGGCCTCAACATGAAAGAAGGAAAAAAAAAATTGCTCATGGAGAATTCTGAAATAGTTAAGAGTGCACAAGATGAAAATAAAAAGAATTCTGAAAAGGTACACTAAAAAGTTTAACTATAGAAAAGCTTCAAGCATGTGATTCACTAACCTCCATAAATATAGGGACATATTCCTTATGCACCTTCAGAACAACAGCTTTGTTACTAGTTTCAATACAGAAAGTAACCCAGCTTAGAGTCGACGAGCGAACAAGAGGAACTTTGTTTTTGCTTGCTGTCTTAACATCTGCAAGAAAAACATCGATTACACAATCATTGCCACCATTTTCTACTTAGGAAAGAACTCCATCGTCTAAAGAATGGCAAAAAATGTCTCTCCAACTGGAAATGATATAAAAAGGTGAATTAATTAGGGATGAAAGAAGAAAGTTAACTATTCTCATATTTCTCTGTTTTTTTCTGGTTTTTGGATAATGGTAAACGTCCACACAAACTTACCAAGAACATCGTATAGTTCCATAGAAATATGTTTCTGGAGAGAAACTTATAGGATATCTTTTTTAACAATACTTTCTTTTAGTACAACAATTGTGGCCCTGTGGGACATGTAAAAAGGTCTTTTAAAAGATCAGTTACCATAATTTAAACCTATAACCTCACAGACATTTTGCTTTGTAGCTTTCTCCTTTCACTATTCGACCAACCAATAGTGGTGGAAATATTCTTGTATTTTTGTCCAGCCAAGTTACCACGAAAAATAAAAACAAGTATTAGTAACTGTGTCGAATAAATATTGGTAACCAGTCAACCACATACATTGAGATGGTATGCTTTGTAATATCTATTGGTCTTGAGTATTCTTTTAGACCGTGTCAAAAGTGCAAAAAGCCGAGAGAAAAAGTCTCTGCATTCCCAATTAAATTTTCCTGATCTTTTTATTTCTTACAACAGATGCATACACAAAGAATATAGCTGAAAAGTTTTTCTTATGAATCATAGGGTTTGTATCCAAAGCTTAACCAAAGCTAACCAAAGCTTTATTCTTAAGTTAACCAAAGCTTTGTATCCCAATTAAGTTAACCAAAGCTTAATCAAAGTTAACCAATGCTTTGTATCCTTAAATAAAACCACACCCTTTCTTTAGCAAAGTTCTTGAGCATTATCTTAGACACTTAGTAACCGAGTCAAATATTCAAAAACAAAACGAGGAAAAAATGATAGATGATCAATACAAAAGCCAAACAATTAAGTCCGCCACTCCTTAAAAGGGGAAAACATTTTTAAAAAATAACCAAAGCTACAAAAAAATGATTCAGTAGCATCAAGACGTACGATGCCAGGTTTCATCCCTTTGAGTGGCTGACAGGTGGGACTAAAGGCACACACAAACTTGTGGAAGGATACCTCCCTTGAGATCTCTTCTTCCTTTCATTTGGTCCACTATCTTGTGAGGGAGGGGAAGGAAACGTATTTTTGGGAGGATCGAGTTATGTCTTGGAGGCGTTTGACTAGCCCACCATAGGTACCTGAATGAGATGATCAAGAAGTTCCTTCTCTATCCGCCTTTTAAGGAGAAACATTGTTTCTTGTGGCTTGTTGGGGCATGTTCTTTGTCATTGGATCTCTGAAGAGGAGGAATAATAGAATATTTAAAGGTTTGGAAAGGGATCCAAATGATATTTAGTTTCTTGCAAGATTTTATGCTTCGCTTTGGGCTTTAATGATAAAGGTCTTTTGTAAAATAATTCATTAAATAAAATAATTGGAGGCTTTTTCTTTACTGGCACTCCCTTTTGTGGACATCAATTTTTTGGATACCCATGTATATTCTTTTCTTTTTTCTTTGGGATAATTACCTTTTTAGTCCCTGAATTTTTAAGAATAGATGCATTTGGTCCTTAAGGTTTCGATTTGGCCAATTTAATTCCTCAGTTTTGAAAAATAGGTTTAAAAGGTCCCTATTACAGTAGTTATTCCTTCTTCTTTTTTTCCCCCCTTTTTTTCTTTTCTTTTTTGATAAGAAACTTAACTTTCATTATCAAGGAGAGATACAAAAAGAGGGGGAGATAAGGTATCCCCTACAAAACAACAACTTACCCAAAAAAAGGAGCCCAACAATCAAAGAGAAAGATATAATGTATTCTTTTAACTTTTTTTTACCAATGAAAAGTTGTTTTTCTCAATAAAAAAATAATAAAAGCCCTATGACCCAAACATTGCCTAAAATTTGCTAATCGATGAATCCAAAAAATTGAACTAACCTTCGATGATGTCAGAAAGACTCAGGCACCCAGCCTTATGCACCGCTTGGAGAGTTTGAGTTAATGACTCCATCAGAGCAGGTTTTTTTTCTTTTAGTTTTTCCTATAAAAACAACGAAAGCAAGTTGTTAAGCATGCTATGAAGGTGAGTGCCAAAAGCCTTAAGGAAAAACTATCATTAACATGATTTTACCACTAACATAGAAAAATATAATATCGTTGTGGCATGTCAGGCAAATATCTTGATTGAGATATTTATAACAATTTACTGGAGGAAAAGTTGAGCTAATATACATACAAGTAAAACTGGCAACAGGAATCGTGAACTCCCAGAAAAGTTAGCTCTGAGGCCTCTGGAAAGATTGCCAATAGCTTGAATGGCTTCAACAGCAACAGCAATATTCACATCCGTGATCAGCTGCAATGTTCGTTCAAATTTTTGTTGGTAAGTCAAATAGTGGAACCCATTTTTTATGCAAGTAAAGCTTTCTTCAATACGTGTGCAAATCCAGGTAACTATAATGGATTGCACGACAATTAAAGTTGCAATCAAATTTCGTAAACTCTCTCCTTTCTGATTCCATTAACAATCCAGAAATGTAAAATAAAAAACATGGTTGATGCATATAAGAATTTTACACCATCACATATATGCTACAGAATAGAGAATAGCACTCCAAAGCAGCAAAAGTGACTTTTATTCATTGGGTGGGCAGTTGCAGACTAGGGTATTGAAATCAGAGAAATCTCATAATTAATTTTCAAATTGAAAGACAGACAAATTAAAATATATGACTGTCCAAAGAAATCAACTCAAGTCCTGGGAGAGAAAATAGGGCCACGGAGAAGATATCATACCTTCTTTAAAGTTCTACAAACTTCAGAAAAGTCACCAGGCGCAATCTTTTTCGTTGAAGCAAGTTTGGTTAGTTCAGAAACGGCCTCTTTTCTTTCTGACCATTTTGTAGCTTTCTACAAAAAACAAGGATAAACAAATAAGTTTGTGGGGTAGCGAAACTAGTGAAGTTCAAAGATATGAACATTAAGATTAATCAGCGAGTATGAACAGAAGTAGATATATATTGTAAGACAAGATCAAAATCACCAACCACTCCATCCCAAAATCCTGACTTCTCCAATGGAGTCAATATGTCAACTGGATCAACAAGATCGTACTCATCTATTTCCTGAGGAACTGACAATTGAAGTGTATTAGAATGTTGTTTAAAAAAATGATATTATTGATATAATGAAAAGAGATTAATGCTTAAAGAGACAATACCCGTGAAAGGGAAAATAGCAAAATAAGCAAAAATGAAGTGTATTAGAATGTTAAGAGCTTTTAGTGATCAATAAATGCTTTGTTCATGTTGCGCTCAAAATACATAGAATTAGACAAACAAAATTTAATCACAATAAATGAGTAAAATAGTCATATAAACTTCTGCATACCATCAGCTACAGATTCTTCAGAAGGTCCTGTACCAACAGCCTCAGAAGTATCTTCCTTTTCTGGCTCTTTGTCTTGCTCGGACCTAACTAAGTAACATAATTAATCTCAACACAAATACAATAAGGAAACCTAAATTGGTTGCTATGAAAGAATTGGATATAAAAATAGCAAATTTGGGATTTATATAAAAGATGAAAAAAAAACGTATAAGTTATAACATATAACAGCATGCAAAATCCAGAACTACAGACTAGAGATCATTTTGTTAAACAACAAAGAACATCTTGGTAAGCAATCAATAGAGAAAATGTTGATATTGGAAAATAAAATGAAGTTCCAAATTTATGAATTTGAAAAATAAAATTTTAAAAAATCATTTGAACAGTTTAGAAACGAAGTAGAGGGAAGGGCAACAGAAAGAGTTAAATAATAATTAATTGGAGGAAAACCACTAGTATTATGATACATTGTCAGCATTAGCATTAGACGCTGTCTTTTTCGTGGCATTATGCTATCATATACCTTTGTGGCAAGGAGCTTCATCCAAGATAAGTACCACATAAGTTTACCACCCACAATACTCTACATTTACCTTTTTCCCATTCATTTTCTGTCAACTACCCCCCACCCCCAAACCCATTTTTCCTTTCATTTTGCTTCTTTGGGGCAAGGCCCACTAAGAGAACGCAAGAAGCATGCACACGTGTATAACTCAAGGGAGTCTTCAATAATGGCAAAATTTTCAATTTATCCTCAAATTAACAATGCTATAAATTGTTGACACGGCAACAATCTTCAACTTATCAGCATAACTATGTAAACATATTTACAATTAGAAAAATTATATATTTAAATTGATAAAAGAAAATTTACCTCGAAACTACCATCGGTGTTAGCAAAACCCAATAAAACCAATTGCTAATATCCCAGTTAAAATAACAACTTGTTCGTGCAATTTCACCTTCGTCACCTCAGAAAAGAGGTTTTAATTGTTCTTTTTGGTTATTCCCTCGATAAAGATAATTTCATAGAGGACTTAGATTCCTTCAAAGCGATTGGTTTTATAAATTTTAAAAAATAATAATAAATAAATAATTCAAGATCAAGATCAAAATCAAAATCAAAATCAGTGCCCAGAATTGGTTTTAACACAAGATAAATATTGTAACGGTTGATAGAAAAATGGTTAAATCTACTTGGACCCAGTTGGAAGGCAAATGAAGGGCGTGAGAAAGTTGAACACTCTGATGGAAGATCTTGGTATGCTGAAATTACCTCTGTTAAGTGGTCTATTCGCATGGTCAAGGGTGGGGATGAAACTTCTCGTCGTTATTTGACAGGATCTTTGTTTCTAAGGAATGGGACAATCTTTTTCATGATTCCTGGTTTTTGTCTTTTGAAGACTAGCTTTTTCTTTTTTTTCCTGATCAGCTCAAGCTGGTTGTAAGTGCCCGTTGTAATGAAGAATTTTGTCAGGAACTACATTAATAGGTGCAACTACTTGGATTGTAAAATTAGTCTTCGGTTTCCATCTCTACAGCAGGGAGTGCATCGTTGGAAATTGATATTCATGAATTTATTTTTCCGGGAAAACCTGCAATTTAGGGATTCCTCCTTATTTCCCACCATAAGAAGCTTCTGAAATTTTAGTTAGAGTGGAGCATTATCGGTTGTGTCCTTTGCTTTGTTAGTCGTTGTTCATTGTTTTATCTTCTTTTATTTTTGGGCTTCTTTCTCTTTTAATGTATCTTCTTTTTCCGTTTCCATAGGAGACTTGTATCTTGGATATTTTTCTTCCTTTTCATATATCAATGAAAAGTTATTTCTTGATAAAAAAAAATAATAATAATAATAAATAAAATAAATAAATAAAAATTGTCATTTAAACTACAACCTCAGGTCCTCAACAAAATATTACATTAGTTAAAGAAGAAGAGAGAATCAAGAGGATCTAGCATATTACTAAGTGACGTGGTAGCCATTCCAATGAAAGAAACATTGAAGTGAATACGGCACGTGAAAACCGGCAGCTTAGAGAGCAAGACCTAATCACTATCAAGTCAATGATAATAATATCTTTGCAAAAATAAAGAAAAAAAAGCGCACTAGCAAGAATGTAAAGAGACCAGATGTTAACCTTATTTTTCGAGAAGGCCTAGCAGACCCCGTGACATTGACAAGCTCAGCCTCCAACTCTTTTTTCTGAAAATTCAAGATTTAGAAAGTACATTACGTTTAGGAACTGATGGAACGCTATATTAATTATTAGCTATCAATATTCATCATACCATTGTATCCCTCATTTTCTCAAACAATATTGACTTTACTGGGTCTTTCCCGATCCAACGACAAAGCTCAAGCGTCAATCCCTTAGAAGATGCACGAACATTTTGATCTTGATGGTCAAAGAGTTCTGGAAGCATCTTTAAAATTCGTTTTGGAGGAACAACTTTTGCTCCAAAGTCACTAGTTTCACGAGGAAAGTCATAAATGACTTGCACAATAAAATAAAAACAAATCATAAAATCATAAAATACAAATACCAACCTCAAAGCTTGAAACATGACATCAATTGCAGGGACAACTGCTTTTGCAACTTTATTCTTTATAGCTTTTTCCATTGCATCCTATATTATCATAAGCCTTCTAATGAGATACAAGAATAGACCTCAATACATACATATATATCTACAAATGAATTGAAATTGCAGTTTGCCTTTATTTTTCATTTAAAAAAATGAAATATATATTTCTAATAAAAAAGTGCAGTTTGCCAAAAGAATCATGCAAGCACTGAAGCACACAGAAAAAACTTAAGAAGAAGAAGAATAAAAATAAAAGCAAGATAGTTAAGATTGAGAAACATAAGTCTGTGCTAGACTCAAAAATATATCCTAGCACACTTGAATCGAGGAGACCATCAACAGACAAAGTGAGTATAGCACCATTTAGATGGACTTCATATTATCATGCTTTAGCAGCATAAAAAATCAGGGAAACTCTTTTATTGGAAGCAATTTTTTAACTTAACCCTCAGTGAAAACAACAACCTATGTAAACTCTCTTAAGGTATCTTCAATAGATTATGTTTCCAGTCATCAAGGATGTGTAACTAGACGTCAGCTAATCATCCACTTCACTCTCCAAGTACTCTCGTCTATTGTGAATATTTATAAAAGGGAAATCTTTTGAAGGCATATAGACATCATTATCATTTTCTTTATAAGAGACCACGTTCTCATTAAGATCAAACGAAAAAATAATAGGCACATTACAAACCAAAAATTTACCATTATTTTTTTAAAAAAAAATGGAAAGACAAGGAGCCCAATTAAACTAACAAGGGATTCTTAGCACAAAGAGAAGATTGATATCTAGCCAGGCCACACCATAAGGCCTCTCAAGCCCTCTAAAATTTCATTATGTGTTTCTCCCTGAAGGCCCCATCAAATAGCAAAGGATAGCAGACCACAGGAAGCACCCTTCTCACACAAGGGGGCCGATGAAGAAGCTCCTCCTCCACCATGAAACTACACCCTCACAGTGGAGACAATTCCGGTGGAATGACATATGAATACTTTATGCTATTAACAATATAATTATTATTATTGGAAATATACAAGTAGTTTCAAAATTAACATCGATTACTACATTAAACTGACAAAGAAACTTTTAGGTTTTACCCCTAAGAAATAAAAACCAAAACCTCCATATATAACATGAAAATCTAGGAGGAAGCATATGTACACATCCAAAAAGTAATATTCTCTATGGGTCTCATATAAGCCACTTGCAATCCTCAAGAAACTGTATATAATGAAAGTACACTTTCTAACTATCCAACGTGCACCATGGAAGAATAGCAGCTGAAATCAAAAGGCTACATGCTGAAATCAACGATCGAAGCTATGGGATGCATAAAAAAATACCAGGAAAACATCCACGGCTTCGAGTTCTACCCATAGCATAAACACTGCTTGGGCCTTCTCCACGGTCTTAGGTCTACCAGTTAAGCATTTTGCAACAATTGCGTCACAAATTTCTTTGGCAAATCTATAAACGACAATTTCCAAAAAGCAAACACAATCAGAATGTTAACTGATAACTCTAAAGAACCAGAAACACAAATGTGGATGACAAAATAAGTTACGGGTTCAGATAGAGAAACAAAAGAATTCCCACCTCCCCGCATCTGCGTCAGCAGCTCGTAAGTAAGCAATTAACGCATCCAGTGCCTTCTCTTGCACTGGTGCATTAGAATCCGCGACGGTCTTCCTAAATAACGGGCCTAAAGAAATCAGAAACAAAATGCATGAGCAAAGATCTATACCAATCAGTGCACTCGATCGTCAACACTGAGCTACAAAGCCATGATACCAGATCTAATAAGTGGAAATGAACCTAAGTGGACTCACCAAATTCACGGAGACGAGAATCCTTAGGATCCGTAATGGAGTCGCAAACGGCTGCTAGATCAATGTTGGCTTCGTTCCTGACCTTCCAATTCTTGTGCGACAGCCGATCCTCCCACGGTAGTTTCTTCGCCTCCTTAAGCAGTTTCTCTTCCTCCGACATTTTTACTAACTATTGATCCTATCTACAAAAAAGCAAATGCAGAATTGTCTCTACCTCTATATTCCTATACGGCAAATACCTGCAACAGGTAGAACACGCGAGTCTCGACGAAGAAATGCTGCGAAGCGATGCCCTAAATCAGAGCAAAGAGACAGAGAGGGGAGGGGGAGGGAGAGAGAAGAAGCGATGGGGGGAGAGTGGAAGAAAGAGATTTTGCTCTTCCTTTTTTTCGTTTCTCATTCTCTGTGAGACAGAAGGGTATTTTCGGGTGTACGCATTTGGGGAAAGCCATTCCCACTCGTCGGCCTGCACTCGTGTCCGTACCAACCAATCAAAAGTGACAGCGTGGCAGTGGAAAGCGCGTGTTTTACCAACATTCCTCTTAGCGCGTGATGTAATTTATATTGAATTTTACAATGGTTGAGCGGTTCAAATTGTAGGGTCCTCTGGTGGGGTCCGAAACAAAGCTATAAACAAGACTATAGTGAGACTTGAAGGGGAGCGGATACTGATCTAATTGAACTGCCCGTTGGATTTTCTTTTTGTATTAATTGAGATTATTTAAATCAGGCCACCGGCGTTTTCAAATCAAACTCCTGGAAAAGTTCCCAAATGCCCATTTTTCAAATTAACAGCACTCGCATTTCTCCAATATTATTCAAATCCTATTTTAAATTTCATCACTATCGCTTCTCTTATTATTATTTAACTGCCTTCTCTACACGATAACGTAATTCAACTTATCAAATTAATTGTTAATTTAATTATAAGATGTATATATCAATGAATAAATCAAAAGTTTGAATATTTGCCTATATAGTTCGAGAAAACAAAGAAAAAGATTGTAAGTTTTGCAGAAGTTTGGTACATTTTTAAATCGTACTTTTATACTAATTTTACCATACATAAGATGAGATCGAACTTCAAATCTCGAAATTGATATCTATATTGGCCAATTTATACCGTGTTGAGTGTATATAAATGGTGTTTATAAAATTTTATAGCATTCATTTGTTTTCGTTAGTTGTTTATTTTGTTTAATTATATAAGTATCCATATATTTTTTTAGTTATTTTCAAATATATAAAAAATGAATCAAAATACTTACAAGTAATAGCAAAATATTTAGATCATGCTATATACAATAGTCATCTATCAAAGATAAATTTTGATATTTTACTATTACTTATAGATATTTTCAACAGTTTTGTCCTTTAAAATATATTTTTTTTCAATTTGAAAACATATAATCATTTTCATTAGTTTTTTTTATTGAAATTACATACTAGTTAGACACATCTAAAATCTTATCCAGTAAATTTGTAATGCAAATTCATCTACAACTAAAATTTTAAAAAAAAAAAGAAAAAAAAAAAAAAAGAAAAAAACCCTCAAAATTTTGTATCAGTTTGGTATTGAACTTTACCCATCATAAAAATAGTCTATGAACTTTTTGTTACATGTATAGTGTATGTATACATACCCGCACAATATAAAAATTGAAAATTTGATAAACAGGGATAAGTTCTAGAGTTTATTGATGTGATTTAGGTGATAGCTGCAATCATTTTAATACTTATAAAAGTTTGAGGATTCGATTTTTATGATTCAAAGTTTTAAGTTATAATGATAACTATCATCGTAGTGATTTGTACCATTTAAACAAAGTTAAATAAAATGTCATTCACTCGTTATTTGGGATTTATGGGATTTTTTTTATTTTTATTTTCTTTCCGTAATTTGAAAGTATGGAGTTGGTATGGTGAATTAGCAACCATGGTTGATGATTTAATTTTCAAAAATTTCAAATGACAGATTTGTCTCCTTTGGTGCATGTGACATGATTGACCCTTGTTTTATATTATTGTTTCCAATTTTTTTTCTTGACTGCATTGAATATCCCTGAATTATGTGAATGTGTTGAGTTCTTAATTTTATTTTGGGTATTCTTAAAATACATTTTGATTTAAAAAATAAATTATTTTTTAATGAAATTGAAGCATTTAAATTATTCAAAATAGATTTTCGAATGCCTTTTAATCCGTTTTTGCAAAAAGTTGTTTAAATAAAATGAATTCTTTAAAAAATATTTTTTTCTCAAATAAATTATTTTGAATGTCAAGACTGTTAAATATATTTACAACTAAAGTAGACACAAATAGTAATTTATTGTTATCTATCGCGGTCTATCATAAATAAATCGTTATATTTTGTTATTATTTGTAAATATTTTTTTCATTTTCCTAGAAAACAACTTTTTTTTTTCTCAAGTGAATTGTCTTTTATTTTTAATTGTGATTTCTTAATTTAATTTATTCTACTTCTAATTTTTAATATAGTAAACTTTGGACACTTCGATTTAAAATACCGATAACAATAATAATTAGGAGTAGTTGATCTTATTTGGGAATTAGATTTTCTTTTTTTTTTTATGCAACACAAAGATTTAAACTTCCAATTTAAAAATATATATATATTGAGTACACTTTAATATCCATGCTACATCTAATAATTACCTTAATCTTAGGGGTGTTCAAAAAACCAATCAACCCAATCCAACTCGTGTGGTGGGGACAAATACAAATTTTATGGGTTGGGTTGGTTAATGAGTTTACCTAATATAACCCAAACTAACCCGACCAACTCGAATTTATTATTAACTTTAATATTTTTTTATTACATATAACACAATTATTTATACATATATTGATTTTAATTTTATTTAATTTTAATATTTGTTTAATAATTTATTATTCAACAACTCTTAAAAGTAGTTTCTTTGTACTTTAGAAAGAAAATTTTCACTATATAAATTCAAATTGAGTTGTTAATCTTAGTTCAATATATGAAAATAATTAAATAAGATTCTTACATATTTACGTTATGCTTCTTTTTAGAACAAAATTTTAATTAAATGACCCGATTAACCCGAACCAACCCAACCTAAATATTTCATGGTTGGATTTGGTTGAGTTCATTTTTTAATGAGGGTTATTTGGATTGAAGAAATTTACAAACCGAACAATTGGGTTGGGTCTCGGTTGAGTTCATTTTTTAATGAGGGTTATTTGGATTGAAGAAATTTACAAACCGAACAATTGGGTTGGGTCTCAAAAGTCTTTTAACCCAACCGATGAACACCCCTACTTAATCTCATATATAATCGTCATTAGTTTTTTGATGATTCCAAGTTGATTGTCTTTTTTAATTATCAATTAACCGAGTTGCATCACAAATTGATTCGAAAGATATAACATCAGATATCAAAGGTAAGGACACTTGTAATGTTAATTGCTAACTCTAAAGCCTTCATTATTTCATATGTTTTGCCAAAGATTTCCATACATGCATTATACATTTATATTAATTTAATATTTCATCTGTAATTATTTAATTTTTGTTTCCATATAAAAAATGGAAAAAATAAACACATACATTAAACTACATTAATTATATTACATATTTAAACACGACATTAATATCTCATACATTTTAAATTCAAATATTTAATATCAATGTCCATCAATACAATATATGTGATTTATACGAGAGTTTACGAGACGTTGAGTTGTCAATTCTACTATTTTTTTTATCTAAAATAATCTGTGACTCATAACTAAATAACGTCAATTTCATGTTTTATTAACTTCTTAGAATGTGCATCAAACACCTCGTTAAATGAGTAGAAACAAATTGTGGGTTATTAACCTAAGTTATGGATTATTAGAAAATTATTTTGATATTTTTACAATGTAATGAATGTTTGTTTGACTTAGTTGACCCAACTATGTTACCATGCAAGTACGACGTTGGACTTTATTTCCAGAGTTTTTGCAACCTTTTTTTCTCCCGAGTATTTTATGATGTTATTATATACATAAGTTTGTATTCATTTTTCTATCTTTCCAAGGATAATGTGACTGAATCAGTATAATGTATTGACTCTGCCCATTTTGCAAAAGTTTTATATTGTTTGCCTGAAAAATATCACTTTATATCATTAAATTTTAGGAGTTGTATCAATCTAATTCATGAACTATTATATATTTATCTAAATTTATATCTTGAATTTTTATAAGTATATCGATTTGCATCCTTAATTATGTTTCGTTTTATAAAAACTTGGTGTCAAACTTATAATTAATTGTGTCAATTAAGTTATTAACCATAAATGAATCAATTTAAATTGTTAGATAAAATTTTCTTTAAAACTCATCCATGTGTTAATTACCATCATTCATTTTGTAAAATCGACGTTTGAAGATAAGTCTACACACGTTCGAGAATTAATGCATTGATAATTTTCATAAAAAATTCTGATGAATGATCTAAATTGATTACGTAATGAAAAGTTAGAAGTTTGATCTACTTAAATTATAAATTTTACGCGACTTTACATTGATCGAACAAATTATGGAGGATGATATAAATTCATATACTTGTGAAATTTCAGGTTTTAAATTTATACAATTTTAATTAATGTTTTTTATTTGTACAATCCTAAGGTTAGAGATGTAAATTGACATTTGCTCATGTTTATAACTGAGGTAAAATTATGTTTGCACTTCAACACACGTAAATGAAATCCTTATTATTTTTTATATGATTTTGTGATGTATGTGCAAATAAAACATGACTTGAAGTTCGTAGGAGTTCTGAAAGTGAAAATTTTAAAATAGTTTTGGACGGTAATAAAGCGGTCAATTAAAAGTTAACAGCAATAGAGTGTGCATAAATACAGCTTGAAAGCTAAAGCAAAAGGTTGGAGGTAAGGCCATGATTTAAACTTGTTTAAAAGGAGTCACCTCAATGGAAACTTTACCGACTTGGCTACGAATTTAACATTCAATGGTGATTTAACAACATACAAATTCAATGATTAGCTTTCAAGTTTAGTAAAGTTTAGGATTCGTATCAATCTAATTCTAAATTTTCAGTACTATAAGCACCTCAAGAGTAAATTAACTTGCTCAAAAACCTATGGATGAAAAGTTTGGACTATAAATAACCAATGGCAGTACACGTGGATAGACCACTAATAACAAGAATATAACAAACTAACAAAAACTTAAACTATATCTTAATACTCCCCCTCAAAATGGCCTTATAGTGCCAATAATGCCCATCTTGGACAACAAAAGCTTGAAATAAGACAAAGGCAGTGTCTTGGTGAAAATATCAGCTAGTTGATGATGTGTTCAAACTGGTAGCAACTTGACAGCACCTTTGACGATTTGATCTCAGATAAAATGACAGTCTAGCTCAATATGTTTAGTGCGCTCGTAAAAAGTAGGATTATAAGCAATATGTATAATCGTAGTACTGTTACAAAATATGAGTGAAGAGGAAGCAATAGGAACCTGTAAATCCTTCAGAAGTTGAACAAGCCAAGTGATTTCACTTGTAGTGGCGGCTAAGGCTCGATATTTGGCTTCAGCTGAAGATCGAGATACTGTAGTTTGCTTCTTAGGCATCCAAGAAACCAAAGAATTACCAAGGAAGACACAAAAACCGGTGGTAGACTTCCGACAATCAAGGCATGATGCCAAATCTACATCACTAAAAGTTTGAAGCTGGAATGATAGTAAGAGCTTAATAAAAAATCCTTAACTAGGAGTACTTTTTAAATAGTGTAGCAAGTGATTAGCATCAGCCATGTGGGACTGACATGGAAGAGCAACGTATTGGATGAGTTTATAAACGATAAATATGATATTTGGCCGGCTAATCACGAGATAAAGTGATCTGCCAACCAACTACTGATAGGAATAAGCATCAATCAAATGTTTACTATCATTAGACTTCAACTTTAAACAAGGGTCCATGGGCAGAGAGGTTGGTTTAAAAGTCAGTAAACTTGTATCTTTCAATAGTTGGAGAACATAATTCCATTGAGAAATAGCAATAACTTTGAAAGAACAAGCTTACTTTAAACCAAAAAAGTACTTCAATGAGTCGAGATCTTAGGTATTGATAACATCAGAATAAGCCCCAATGGTTATGATATCATCAACATAGACAAGGAGAGCAATAAACGTTGCATTGGTACCACGATTAGATAATGAATAGTCGGACTTTGACTGTAAGAAACCAATCAACAATAGACATGGGAGAACTTATCAAACCATTGGCTAGAAGCTTGCTTAAGTCCATATATTGACTTATACAATTTGCAAAAAAAAAGTGCTCTCCTTTCTAGCAGCCATGTTATGTTTGTACCCTAGAGGTAAATCCATATAAACATCCTCTATTATGTCTCCATGTAAAGATGCATTGTTCACATCTAGTTGAATTAAAGGCCAATTCATCGATGCAACAATATTAAGTAAAACCTTGACTTGTCAGTGACAAGCTTGGCAACGGGAGAAAAGTTTCAATATAGTCAAGTCTCTCTTGTTAAGTATATCCTTTAGCTACAATACGAGCTTTATACCTCTCTATCGAACCATCGACTTTGTGTTTAACCTTATAAACCCATTTGCACCTTATAGAATGATCGCTATTTGGTAATGGAACAATAGTCTAGGTTTTATTAGTTTCCATAGCAAGTAACTCTGTGTTCATAGCTTAACCTCAATGACTATAGATGACGACTTGATGATAGTGTTAGGGTTGATGGCCTAAATCTCATAGGGTCCTATAGTTTGTAAACATTGTATGAACAAACTCTTATGTGATTAATAATATATGATATTTTATTCACTTTGTCTATGAAATATGTGATGTTTTAGTTGCATTAATCACAAACCAATAAACTTGCATTAATCACAAACCAATAAACTAACATCCAAGGTTATCCTTGTAACTTAAACATGTAGACCTATAGGTGGATCATGTTTAAGTGATAATCTAAATGGTATGTAGTATATAGATAAGGTTGGGTACCTTATCTTAGTGACACTACGAGTATGACCCGCTCTGTAGGTGTTACAATTGTTGTAAAGTACTACAAATGATCCGATCCCAATCATTCATGTATTGGACATGCGAACGGGGATATTCTATACAAAGGAGTTTTTATAAGACCGACCACAAAATGTTTAGTCTCATTATATAACACCGTTCATAATAGAGACTTTCATTTCACCATAATGATCATAGGTAACATGACCTAAATCCTAAGTGAGTTGTAAACTCCTGCCTATGAGGGCAGTCCTTTGATTTGTATGGGTGAGAATTGCTAGATTGTCGACTCAACAAACCTACCATTTTGGAGATTCGTCTGATTGGGGAGCTAGGAATACAACTACACACGATGGAATTCACTCCTTCCCTGGAGTATGGATAAGTAGATAAATTGCTCATTTAAGGGCTAATTTCGGGTCTTGAACAATGTGATGTCACACCCTCTCTTGGCCCGATAGGGGTTTAGTCACAATAAGACTATGATCCATTGTTCATTAGAGGGATCAGTGGTACTTAAGGAGTTAGATGTAACTACAGGGGAAAAACGGTAATTTGGCCAGCTGTACTTACGAGCAATTTGTGAATGGTCATCGTACTGTTGATTGGTTATATCCAATTGACACATAAATATATTTGTAGTATAAAGAATGCAGTTGTCGATCTTTAGTGGGATGTCCGACAGTTAACGGATGGTGGATAATGTAATTAAAGAGTTTAATTAATTATTCACGTACCATTGGAGTTTCAAGCTACAGGTCCATAAGGTCCCCTTGGTAGCTTAAAGGATTTAGTTGAGAATCAGTTTTTTGGTTAATTTGAATTGTTCAAATTAATAAGAGGGAATTTCATTATATATAATACAATTAAATTGATTCAATTATATATGATATAATTGTTATAATGTATTTGATACATTATAGTTTAATGGAGGAAACAGTATTTGAATGAGATTCAAATATATTTTCTATAAATGAGATTCATAGTTGTTAAATTTAATATAAATATGATTTATATTAAATGCCATGAAATAGAGAAAAAAAAACTATAGTCTATATTATATATGATACAATATTAAAACTAGAGGTTATATGTTATATTTAATATAACATATAGTTTAATATAAATATAATATGATAAATTAGTTATTATATTTATTTATATTATTTTATTATTTTTGAATAATATCTATCATATTTTCTTTCCAACCACCTTAATGGGTGGTTATTCAATTTTGTGGCAAAAGGAATAAAAAAATAGTTTTTTCCTCTTCCTCAACGTTTTGAGCATTGCAATTGGCTGTACAATTGAATTTTGCACAATCATTTTGTGTGTTTCTTCAATCTTCTTCCTCCTTCAAACTCAAACAATCCCTCTTAACCAAAATAGTCAGAGTCCACCACTCTTGGGTTCTCACCCTTAGAATACCAAAGGCTTACTGTGGTAGTATCCTATCTATTTGGTTCGTGAAGTTCTTGAAGAAGGTCTTCAAGAAGTTGCTGAGTTCGAGGCTCGTAACTATTGAAGGGAATTACACGAAGAAAGGTTCTTCAAATGTGATATCTCTTGAACCATTTATTGTTTAAGCATACTGTAATATATTTTGAATGCATATCTTGTATGTTTATTGTAAATTTAGTTTTTTAATAAAAATGGAATTTGGACGATCCACTTTCGCTCAAGGATCTCCTTCAATACGAGTTCCTTCAATTAGTATCATAGCCAGGTTGTAGTTCTGATTCCAAATTCCATTTTTGTATTGAATTCATTTACAGTAGTGGTGGGTTTTAGTTTCTGCATTGCGTTTATATGATAAATGTATGTGGATGGTTTGTTGATGGGATAGAAGTCTCTGTTTATGACTTTCTATTTGATTTGATAAAGTTAATTTGTAAGGGGCCATGCGTTTTTGGGCAATAAATTGCAATAGAGTATGTATTTGTTTAAGTTTTGAGTCGCTCGTGAGGCTTCAGAAGAAGGGTTGCAATGTTTTTCGATGGAGAAGACAAAACAGTGGTTGTCGCATCTGTAGCTAGAGCTAAACGATTGTTTAGATTTTGTTATGTGATCGTGTAGAGTTTACTACACGATTGTGTAACATTTGCTAAACGATCACATAGCTAATGCTACATGATCGTGTAGAGTTTGCTACACGATCGTGTTGCGTTGGTTGCATGATCGCAAAGGCGCTCGATGGATAGAAGGTCGCACAGTATATGATACTCGACGCAAGCGTGTGTGCTAAACGATCGTGAAGACTATCATGCTCATCACATAATCATTATCTACACGATCGCATGGTATATGATACTCAATGCACGCTACACGATTGTGTAGACTTTCATGCTCATCACATAGTCAAAAGCTACATGATCGCATATAAACAATTGTCTATACTCGACGCCTCACTGCTCGACGATCAGGAGTTTGCTACACGATAAGCTGCACGGGTTTTTGGTGGAGTGGTTCAAGACCTGGTTCACTTGTTCCAAACCGGTGGACTCAAAATTTTGTAATACGTTAGCCTTTAATTTCTGGTTTTAGAGATTGTCTATTCCAGCCCATCAACTATAGTGTAAATATATATGTGATGTATGTTTATTTTATATGCCATAATGTATATCATATAGTTTTAAAACCCACCATAGGTTATGCATTTATTTTCATGCATCATTTTATATTGTAAATGTTATAATATATTAGAATGCATGATTTAAATTACATAAAGCATGCTCATGCATCATATAATATAAGAGTTATAGTATATGTACGCATGCATTATAGCATATCCATACATCATTTATATTATAAATGCTATAATATAAGGTTGAATGGTTGTATGGAATGTATGCTATAGCATAGTTCATTACTTATTTATATAAAAGTTATATATTGGTAATGAATGAACATTGCATGAAGCATGACATTACCTTAAGTTAATTTGTAATTGTTATAAATAATTTATGTATGTCTAGTTTGCAATGATTGGTTTTAATTGTTTCATTTACTTATAAGTGTTATAATAAATGAAATTAGAATTAAAATCAATAATAAAGAATTGCATGCAAATTTAAGGCTATAATCTTTTTTTAAAAGTGTTTTAAAATTTGATTGAGATAGACCTAAGATCACATTTCTGATGAGATTAGAAATCTAAGTTTAATATTTTAAATCGATTTAATAGGATTAAATTGATTCCTAATAAAGGATTAAATATATAACAAATATATCTATAAGGGACCTTTTATTTAAGGTTGGTTATGGCTAGGCTGAGGTACTTAAGTCGATGGAAACGTCGCACCCTTACCTAGGAACCTACCTGAAAAGGTGAATTAGATAGATTTGTTACATGCATGCAAATTTGATGATAGTCTGTTAAAGATTTTAATAAGACTTGAATCAAAGTTGTTTAATCATCAAAGACACGAGTTGTTTTTTAGCAAATTAAACAAATACTTAGATAAAATCAGTAGCCAGATTTTCTAAGTTAATTAACCCTAAGTAGAACACTCGTGAGAGGAAAATAGGGTATATGACACTTCACTTTAACCTTTACACGTTTCTCTCTAAAAGTTCACACCGTGACTTCTACTCTCGGCCTCGAGGCACCATGGGTGTCCTTCTGCGGGTGGTGTTTGGGTAGGTCAATATCAAGGTGAATGGAGAGAGTGTTTATAATAATTGAGAGTGGGACGTGTGATAATATATCCTCCGATCTCTCTCATTAGGTTGGATAAACTATCATGCATCGCCTCGAGGCATCATGGGTATCTTCCTAAAGGATGGCAATTTTGCATTATGCTTTATTTGATCTCCATAAATGGATAGGGTTGCTTTAGTCTCTTGTTCTAATTGGCTTTTTCCTAAGGTTGGCTCATTAAGGCAGGACTCTATAACCTAAAATGAGGGGTTACACTTATACAAAATTGTTAAGGATGTTAACAAATTATGGACTGAACAATAGTGACTATCAGTTACAGTTACAAGGAGTTGTTTCAGTCTAATGGTTGAGAATGTCTCATTTCAGTGAAGGGGCACTTGATCACCCTATGGTGATTTTTGTCCTGTCTCACTGAGCATCGTTGCAAAATGGATGTCACTTAGGGTACACTAGACTATTTTGCTAAAACTTGATTGGTTTTTCTAAAAGTGGTTCAATGCAAGTAGACTTAATTAAGTTTTTTTTTTTCCAGCAATTTAAATGGCTACAACTACTCTTAGTTTGCTTGTCATCGACAAATTAACTGGTGAAAATTACGCTGGTTGGAAAAATACCATAAACACGATTTTAATCATTGATGAAACACCATAAACACGATTTTAATCATCGATGACTTACGTTTTGTCCTGATGTAGAAGTGTCCTCCCATTCCACCTCCTACTACTACTCAAAATATTCGGGAAGCATATGGCCGATGGACAAGGGTAAACGAAAAGATCCGAGTGTATATCTTGGAAAACCTTAACAAAGTATTGGCCACGAAGCATGATCCATGGTCATTGCACGTGAGATCATGGAGTCCCTGAGGGGAATGTTCGAACAACCGTCCATACAGCTCAGGCACGACGCTCTCAAGTACATCTTCAATTCATATATGCAAGAAGAGTTGTCTGTTTGGGAACATGTTCTCAACATGATGATCCACTTCAACGTGGCGGAGATGAACGGTTCAAGCATCGATGAGGCCAGCCAGGTTAGCATCATACTGGAATCTTTACCAGAAAGCTTCCTGCACTTTCGTAGTAATGCTATTCTGAACAAGATTGACTATAACCTGTCTGCCCTGCTCAATGAGAGCTGCAAACTTTCCAGTCCTTGTTGAAAAGCAAGGAGAATAAAGGTGAAGCAAATGTTGCTTCATCATCTAAACAATTCTATAAAGGTTCAACCTCAGAAACTAAGTTTGTACCTTCTTCCTCCAGTACCAAAAAGTGGAAGGAGAAGAAGGGTGGAAAAGGGATGGTTGCTGGTAACCCAGGAGTTGCTGCTTCAAGGGGTAGACAAGGAAAAATATTTCCATTGCAACCAGGATGGACACTTGAAGAGAAACTGTCCCAGATATTTGGAAGAAGAAGGCAAAATAAGGTAAATGTGATTTGCTTGTTTTGGAAACTTGTTTAGTGGAGAATGACGATTCTGCTTGGATTATTGACTCTAGGGCCACAAACTATGTTTATTCTTCGTTTCAAGAATTAGTTCCTAGTGGAAACTTGATGCTGGTGAGATGATAATGCGAGTTTGAATGGGCAGTTGTTTCAACTATGGCAGTGGAAGGTCTTTAGTTATGTTTACAGAATAAATTTCTCATTCTAAATTATGTATTTATTGTTCCTGATTTAAAAAGAAACTTAGTTTCTGTAAAGTGTCTTTTGGAACATAATTATCAGTTGAACTTTTCTTATAATAAAGTGTTTCCATCAGGCGTTGAGCATCACAGATTTCATCTCAAACCTGGTTCCATCAGGCGTTGGATACATGATTCCTGGAGAGAAATCATATAGCACAGGGGACGCGTATTCTCTCATAGGATGCGTGCTGTTATTTGCCATCAGGATTGGGTTCTGGGCAGCTCGAGACAGTTGCTGAGCTAGTTTTTTGTTTTTGTTGTTCTTCCGCCATTGCTCTTTCCCTTTCTTGCTGTCTGAGTAATTGTTGCCTTAACCTTCGTCGACGGTTGGATCGATTCCGACGTCGGAAGGTTCGTTCAATCTTGAGGTCGTATGTGAATTCAGAAGTGTCATTCCTGTTCATACACGTTCACAAGCCTAGGCGTAGCTTGTAATACTTCCTTTAATTGAAGTGTTCGTACAACAAATACAAACGAAATTTCTGGTTAGTTCTTGTTGCTGAATCTCCGGCAACGGCGCCAAAAACTTGTTCGCTTGCTATCGTGTGGTGCGTTAAGAGTGTCTAGAATAGAACAGATTGGAAAAATAAATTCTAAGTATGAGTGCTGTATTATGCCTTGATGCGTCCAAACATGTGCAACGCGTCGGGGCGTTAGAATTATTCACAGAAAGCGCACAACTCCTTAAAATGGCGGCGTTCAAGTTTTCCTAGATTAAACCCAAGTATAAATCTAATCTAAGTTCCTGGCAAGTCCAGGGTCGATCACAGGGATTCATTTCACTAAACACAGAAAATGCGTCGTACTTGCAGTAGGGGGTGTTTTCTAAAACAATGCAAAAGATGTATTATTTACATTAGCATGCCATGCCTGTGCAACACGAGTCAAAAAGAGCTGAGTGGAAAATGATGGTTCATATGAGAATGGAATTTTAGTAAGTGGACGCGTCGGTTAAAGATAATTGCACACAACTTAAATGATGTGGATGGAATGGGATGGTTTGCCTATCTTTCTGTTCATGCGTTAGACTTCATTTAACATTTCTCAATGCAAATGACATACAAGTCTATCTCTAGGATGTATGCGTCTAACTTTAGAATTCAAGAAACACCAGTAAGTCTATCTCTAGCTGTACTAGGCGTTCTTCTTAATGCAACTTAGCTATTCTTTCAAACAACTAAGTTAAAGATGCTTTCACCAAGTTGTCAAGTTGGTTTAGGCGTTATAACAGAATTATGCATGAAGTATTAATGCGTTCAAGATAGACAGAGGATAAACAATAGCAAAAGTGATGATCAAATATATGAATTTTATAAAGGATCAAATGAGTCTTTACAAAGAACTATTCAATCAAGATGAAATGGAAATGATATTAAGAAGAAAACTACGTCAAGCCAAAGAATACAATCTCTTGTAGTTCTTTGGCTCAACTTTGTTGTGTACAATCACTTTTAAGAGTAATGGACAGAGTATCTATCTCAAGAATGACTTTCTCTACTCCTTGGCCAGTGGTGGTGGTGGTTCTTAGCTCCTTCGATAGGCTTGCACCGTGGCATAGCTTCTACAACTAAAACTAAGTTTACAAGTTTACAGAGAGTATGGAGTATCTAATTGTCCGAACTCTTGATTTCGGAGGGTCTTCAAGTATTTATAGGCGTTGGTCTCGTCCATTTGAAGGATGGGCTACATTTAAGTCCATGCCCTAATCATCATTAAATTCCATATCTTAGTTGGCCGCTTGACCTTTGGGAGCTTTTCAGACGCCACCTATTGCAGGTGCCCATGCTTGCAAGTGATGATGTGACACAATCAGCCCGAAGCAATGAATCTTCTATGCGTTGAGTTCCCTTCGATGCATGGCTCATGCGTTTAAGTTTTCCCTGCGGCATTTGTCTTAACGCATTAATGTTAGTTTCTGCGTTCAACTCCTGGATGACAGTGCGTTAGCACCGCGATAATCATTGATAAAACTTTTCTTACATGAATTTGCTATTGTTCACTTAAATCCATGCGTTTCTAACAAAAATGAGGAGAATTTATCATTAAAAACCCTAATTGTCCTAACTTAAGAGCAAAGATAACTTGTATTTTTTACAAGTTATCAATAAACACAAAAAAGACAAAATAATATTAAATTAATATGAAATACGTGTAAATAGAGAATTGAGTAGATACATCATTACTCATCATCGTAATCTAATTCAAATTATTCATCAACACTTGAATTGTTATTGGGAGATAATTGTTCTTCATCATCATCGTTTATGAAGTCATGATTGCCATGTCCTATAATTGGTCTTTCCATAACTATAGGATCAACGTCCACTCTATATAAAGTAACCTCCTCAATGGTTTCATCCACTCGGACTCCACCAACAATTTCTAGTAAATCTAGTTGTGTGTTTTCAACATCATCCACTTCTGGTACATCCTATATTCGCTTATTTTGGACTACTTGAACAACTTTCCAATTGCGACCATATTTGATGTCATCAATGTAAAAGATTTGTTGTGCTTAGATAGCAAAGATGAAAGGCATATCGACATACCAAAAAGAGTGATGTATTGATCGGTTTGTATCCTAAATCCACGTGTGTCATATTACTTTTATTGTTATCTGTGTCAAACCATTTAAACTTCAACAAAAAAACACATCTTTTGTTCGAATATTGGAAATCTAATACTTCGTCTACAACACTGTAGAAATTGTTATCCACACTTCCATTCCTACTGATCTCCCCGGCCACTAGGACTCCACTATTTTGGTAGCTCGATGATTATCACGCTCGACAGTGTGAAACCGTATTTCATTAACAATGCATGCATTGTAAGAGTGCACCTTAGACGAAGGTCCCATTTCAAGTGAAAAGAAATCATCGGAGATATCTTCTCTCTCGTTCCGTTGTTGAACCTAATAATTAATTATACATTAAAAATTATTACGAAAAATTAATAATCTCTCAACTGTTGCCTACAAAATGACTATGTATACCTAAGATTTGAACCAATCATGAAATTTGCGTTGATGCTTTATATATAAGTCAGAGGCGCTTTGAGCTTCACGATGAATTAACCTCAAGTGTTGCCTACAAAATTGATCATTTGAAAGTTATATCAAAGGATTTACCCTATAAGTTAGAAAAGGAAAAAGTTTAAAACGTACTTGCGATAGTTTGTTATTTCTTTACAATTGTTGAGAATATACCAAGCGATACATTTTTCCTCCGCTGATAGCGTCCATAAAGTTGACGCCCCTAATGGTCGTACACTCTGCCTAAATAATTCAAATTCAACAAATATCTCATGATCGAGAATGTTATTATCATTTCGTTCATCTCTATTGAATCTCGTTTCAATCCCACTTAGATATCGTGAGTAGAAGTTCCATGATTCATTCATTGCATATGCTTCCGCTATAGACCCCTCGGGATGTGCTTTGTTCCATACAAATTGTTTTAATGGTCATAAACTTCTTTCAATAGGATACTTCCAATTGTAACTAACTAGACCCACCACTTTGGTTTTATATGGTAGATGAACTGCAAGATGTACCATCACATCGAAGAAGGCAGGCGAAAATATTTTCTCAAACTTACAAATTATGACTATGATGTCTGCTTGTAATATGTTCAAATCACTTACACATATTGTCTTTGCACATAAGTCATGAAAGAATGTACACAATTCAACAATAGCAGTGGATACGTTCTTCGGTAAGTATGCTTGAATACCAATAGGGAGTAGTCTTTGAAGCAACACATGACAATCGTGTGTTTTCAACCCTGATATTTTTCCATCTTTATCATTCACACATCGTGCTATGTTAGACACAAATCCATCAGGAAATTTCACTGATTTCAAATACTTACAAAACGAAATCCGTTCAACCTTAGTTAATATGTATGTTGCGTGTAGTTTTACAAATTTGTTATCGACCTGTATCAAGTATAGGTTCTTTCTCATCTTCAAATCTTGTAAGTCTAATCGAGCGTTCGTTGTATCCTTTGTCTTTCCTTCAATATTTAACAATGTGCTTACCAAATTGTTGCATATGTTTTTTTCAATATGCATTACATCCAATTTATGTCGTAACAATAGTCTGGACCAATATGGAAGTTGGAAAAAAATACTTTTCTTAGTCTAGTTTAGAATTCATTTTCTTTCTCTTCCATGGATATTTGCTAAGTATAGAAAAGTTTAACATATCTATTTGTTTTAAGATCTCTTCTCTATTCATTACGACTGGAGGAGGTCTACGTTCAACTTTACCATCATGTTGCCTACTTCGACGCCAACTATGATTCTCTGGAAGATAACGTCGATGTCCCATAAATGATATTTTCCCTCTTATCCCGAAGGACGATTTATCTTCTTTGCATATTGGACATGCTTGACAACCTTTTATGCTCCACCCAAATAGGTCACCATATGCAGGGAAGTCATTAATCATCCATAATAAGGTAGCATATAGTTGAAAAAACTCACCAGTAATAGAATCATAAGTTCGCACATCAGTTGTCCATAACTCTTTCAACTCTTCAATCAACGACTTCAAGTAAATATCAATTTTCTTTCCAGGAGATTTTGGACCAGGTATGAGCAAAGACATGAAGAAGTTTGTTTCCTTCATGCATTTCCAATGGGGCAAATTATAAGGAATTATCACCACAAGCCACATACTATAAGAAGTGCTCATATTTCAAAATGGATTGTACCCATCTAAAGCTAGTCCCAAACGAACATTTCAGGGATCTAAAGTGAAATGAGGAAATTCACGATCAAAATGTTTCCACCCCTCTCCATCAATTGGATGTTGCAATACATCCTCCGTTTCAACTCGCTTATCCTTATGTCATCTCATGTCAGAAACGCCTTCTTTTGATTCAAACAATCGTTTTAATCTCGGTATCAATGGAAAAATGATGCAATATCTTATGTGGTATTTTTTTACCCTTGCCAACATTAACTTTGTACCGAGACTAACCACAAATGGGGCATTATTGCAAATCTGCAAACTTTCCAATACAATACACGATCATATTTGCATGCATGAATAAACTCATAACCTAGGTCTAATTCACGCAATTTTCACTTGGTTTCATAAAAGGAAGTAGGTATAGCGGTGCCAGCTGCAAACGTTGGTTTTAACAATTCCAACAACATGTCAAACGATTTGTAGCCAGCCGTTGAGAAGATTGATATGCATCGACTTCACTAAAAAGTTCAAGGATGAAAATTGTAAACAACTAGGGTATAATTCATTACGTGCTTCGGTCATTAAATCCTCGAATAAGTTCGTGGTATCTCTTTCTTGACCATTAGAGGACCTTTCATTCTCAATCCTTTCTTCATTTGCATTTTCGTTTTCAATTAGAACTTGTAAATCGTTTATAAGATTCAACATCTCATTTTCTTGACAACATTACTCTCTATACTATCTACTTCAACATTTTATATTGAATGAGTTGTATGACTTTCAAAACCTCTAGATAAGTTTACTGGCTCTCCATGATATACTCATTCACAGTATGAAGGAGATATTCCATATGTTAATAGATGTCGTTCCACGATATCTATTTTTTTCTAAATTGAATTCATACAATTCTTGCATGGACATTTTATTCGTCCGGAATTATTAACATGAAACTTCACCATATCTAAAAACTGGGATACTCCTTCTTTATACTCCACTGATAACTTATTCCTTAGTTTAATCCATTCTTTATTCATCCTTAAAAATAAATCTTTTCTGACCAACTTGTAATCCAAAACAATAACTTGGATTATAGGACAAAGTAAAAAGTCTTTATTAAGCATGAATTTTGATTAATTTAATACAAAATTCCAAGTTCGGAGAATTTAAAATTTTAAATAATTTATAATAGGTGATTTGACATTTTTTGTCCCTAATGTTATTGAATTTCCCCCCTCAACTTAGTCCAAGATTAAGTAAATTATAACATCCATAATCTAAAAAATTACATAAATTATAACATCCATAATCCACAATTCACAATATCTACCAAATTGTAAAAATTGTCACATCTATTAATGTATTAAGTAATCCATAACCTTACGAATGAAAAGGGAAAAAAAACTCAATCAACAATAACATCCACAATCCATGGCTTAAATTAAAAACAATCCATAATAACATCCACAATAATAATAATAATAATAATAATAAAACTCAATCCACAATAACATGTTATAAATTAAAAATAATGGTTTAAATTAATATACAAAATAAGAGAAAATAAAGGGGGAAGATTATCGGGAAAATATTACCAGCGGGCGGGGGCTGAAGGAGGGGAGGCGGCGACTGGACAGAAGCGGTGACAGCTAAAGGAGGCGGCGACGACTTGAAGGAAATGCACGTGGCGACGGCAGCTTGAAGGAGACGAACGCGGGAGAGGGATCGGTGGCAAGGGAGACCGACAGAGGAGAGGGCACGGTGGCGAAGAAGGAAAAAATGAGGGGCCGGTGTGTGAAACCCGGATTTCATTTTCCTACTCAAGCAGGTGATTAAGGGAAATTAACTAAGTGGAAGTTAAATCCTATGTTAAAGAGAAGGAAAATTCTAAGTGGTTAAATAGATTGTTGAGTAGCTTTGAGTTAAACCTTAACTAGTGAAATTTTGGTTCAAGTATGATGCCAAAAGAACTATGTGTTGGAAGCTAGAGAAATGACTAAGTATTTGATAATTCGTTGGCCTTGTGCTAAGCGTTGGTGCTGTGCCATGCGTTGGCCATAAACATTCGAGAGGTTATTTGGGCATTGAAAGAGGCTGAAGTATGGCCGAGAGGAAAGGCTATGCGGGGACAAGCATGCGGCAGCCTATGTTTTGAGAAAGCATGCGACAACCTTGTGAACCTCGAATCCTAAATTTTCTACTTAAGTGTGTTGCCTATTGAGAGCTGTGTGATGAGTAGGTTGATGTGAAAACTAATATGGAATGGTGAAGAAAGGAATATGTGAAAGTTTGATTTTGGGGAAAATTTGGAAATTTTGGCTAAGAATGAAAATTAGTATGGTGATGCGTTGAAAGGGTGACAAAGTGATGCGTTGGAGGATTTGTTGGTGAAGGCATGCGGCTGAAGAAAGAAAAAAAAAAGATGATGCGTTGGAAGGCACACGAGTAGAGGAAAAAGGAAGGTCAATACGTCGAGCAGCCTCGGCCAGCGCCAGACCATGCGTCGAGCAGCATCGGCCAACGCCCAGGCCAATGTGTCGAGCTGCCTCGACCGGACGCCTAAACCATGCGTGAGTGGGCATGCCCGTGCGCTGAGCACACTGTCGAGGGGATGCGCCCATGTGTTGCGCACACTGCCGAGCGGCCACGCCCCACGCACTAAGCGCCTCAGCCGAGCTGCCGTGTCATGCATCGAAGGGCCCTACCGTGTAGCCAAGCGCACGACAGTCCATGCAGCTGTGCGAGTGAGCGAGCGATGGCTAGCACAAGTCGCACGCCCATGCGTCGAAGCAGCACGCTCATGCGCCCGTGCACTCGGCCAAGCTACAAGGCGCCGTGTGCAGCCTATGTGGCCTAGCATGCCCATGCATCGAACGACCAAGCACGCCTATGCGTTGGTGGCTAGCACCATGCACCCATGCCAATCAAGCCGTGCAAGTGAGCCATGCGTCGAGGAATGGAGGGTCACCCTATACGTTGGTGATGGATAACCTTTTGTTATGCTATGTGTTGCTATAAACTAGGCAACAAGTTAGATGCATACAAGGATGAGGTCACAAAGAAAACATCAGAATAACCACATGTCTTCTTTGGAGAAATTCTTAAGGGTTAAGCAATTGAGGTGGACGCATATGGAGAAGGCACCTTGGGTCAAGCTGATGCAAGATTGCGTTGATGAAGGGAGGAATAGACACTTGGCCATGTAACCAAGTACGTGGTGTCAACACCGGAGGAAGTCTGGACGCCTATAAATAGAGACTTGAGACTTCCTTTTTAGATCACAAACTCAGAAATACTGTAAAGAGAGAGAGAGAGAGTGGAGTAAACCACGTTGGAGCCAAATCCATGCGTTAGTCATAGTGGACGCATTGGACAGTGAGATTTGAGGAGGACACATCAACTTGTGACGAGCAGATCTCCCAATCTACTCCTGCGTTTGGAGTGATTTCAAAGCCATCTGAAAGCTCTGAGAGTCTAGTTTTCATAATGAGGATGTCAGAGGAAAGGCTCAAAGGAACCGAGTTAGAAATTGAAAAGAAGATAGAAGGGTTAGACTGTCAGATAAGCCTGGGCTAGTCTTGAAGATTCTGTGATTTCGGCCAAACCACGAGTAGTTCTGAGCTCAAAGTTTAGGGTAACTTCCTGAGACATTTTAGAACAAGTTTTTAGAAGGAATTATTTCAAAATATGGTTCAAAACGATGAGTAATCTAAGCTGTAAGTTGAATCTGAATTCTAGGGGTGAAAAGGAGCCCGAGGAGCTACTAGAGTGAAAAGCTCCTAAGAAATCAAGGTGAGTGGCTAAAATGTTTTGACTAAAACATTTTGCTTAAAATGTTTGAGTACAACGTGTTATAGAAAGCATGTTTTAAAGAGGAATATTCTCATGCCTACTAGTTTTATGAAGTGATTTCCAAGCATGCTATGAATTGTGTTTTAAACGCATGCATGTGTGAGAAATTGTTGAAAAACGATTTATATGTGTTAAATATGTTCAACATGCGTTAGCATCTTTAAATCCATGACTTATATGTGTTATACTTTCCATGCTTTAAAGAGAAAGTCATTTATGACTAGTTTTACTAAAACGCGATACCGAAGGACATTTGAGAAGGTATCCGCCCAACTAGGTACTGAAGGACATTTGAGAAGGTATCTATTGGTACTGAAGGACATTTGAGAAGGTACCAAACTAGCCAGATACTGAAGGACGTTTGAGAAGGTATCTGAACAGAAGTATCTAATGTGTGACGGTACTTAATGTGACCACAGGTAAATAGAGTCAGAGATTGAGTAAAAGGGTTCTCTCTGGACTAGTAGTATGTGTTGGGATTGTTTTACCCGCAGTGGGATACTTTGAATTGAGAAATGATTTTACTATTTTACAATTAAAACAACTTTGTATGTTTTATGCTTGGAAAATGTTTATGCTGCAGTACACGTACTGTAGAAGCATATGTTTTAGTTAAACTCTTTATTGAAATTTTGCATGAGAATCAACTATGTTTTTTGGGTCACTCACTGGGTGTAAGCTCACCCCGTTTTCAAATGTTTTGTTTTCCCCTCTATAGGTTCTGAAGATAGCTCTGTGTCTGCTCTGCCCCTAAAGAACCAAAAGACTTGTAACCGTTTGCTAGGTGGTTACTGTTAATATTGTACACATGTTACTATTGTTCATATAGGGACTAGGGTTTGTGGGTTTTGGGACTTGTAAATCTAGTGTTGTAATGACTCTAAACATATTATGTTTCTAAGTTAATAAATTGTGGGCCTAAAGATGTCCAGTTGCATATGAATTATAATTTGTATTAGAGTTATTCTGCAAGAGTTATTAGGCAGTAAGTGTCAGCCCAAGGGTTGGTAACTGCTGCAGTCACGCCTTTCTCTAGGCTAAGAAGGTGGTCCGGGGCGGGGTGTGACATCTTGGTATCAGAGCAAAGGTATACGTAAACTTGGGAAAGGTTTGAACTAGCTTAGTATTAAAGCATAAGGTTTGGGTGAAAGAGAGAGTTCATGCATTAGATTAAGTCCCATAGATAAGTCCTTAACATGTGTACCTAATAATTAGGCAAAGATGCTGAGGAGAAGTGGCAAGCGGAGCAAGCAGACTGAGGAGAGGAATGTTGACCCTACCAGCGGAGGTCCTGAAGTTAGACGGGACCCAGATTCGAAGGGGAAAAGATTTAGAGACTCAGTGGAGCAGGAAGCAACTTCTGCAAACGAGTCGAGTACACCAAGGGTAGGTGTAGAACCCCAGATGGAGGATCGAGTATTCAATTGAATCACTCAAAGATTGTCGACGAGTGTAGGATCAATTCAAAATGATCCAGAAAAGAAATTCGGCATTGAGAGGCTAAAAGCTTTAGGAGCCACGACATTCGATGGAGCCACAGATCCAGTAGATGTTGAGATCTGGTTGGATTTGATCGAGAAGTGTTTTAAGGTTATGAGGTGCCCTGAGGATCGTAAGGTCGAGTTAGTGGCATTCTTCTGCAAAAAAGGGCTAAGAAATGATGGAAAGTGATAGAGGCTAAAAGGGGTAATTCAGAAACTATGACTTGGTCTGAGTTCAGACAAGTATTCGAAGATAAATACTACCCTAGTTCTTTTAAAGAAGCGAAGAGGGAGGAATTCCTTAGGCTAACTCAGGGAGTAATGACGATTGTTGAGTATGAGGAAAGATTTACTGAGTTATCTCAGTATGCCCTTCCGATCATTGCGGAAGAGAAGGAGAGGTGTAGAAGATTTGAGAATGGCCTAAGAAGAAAAATACGTACACCCGTTACCGTTACATCCAATTGGGTGAATTTCACTCAGTTAGTTGAGACCGCTATCCGAGTAGAGTAGAGTGTAGCAAGGGAAGATGTACTCCAGTCAGGTGAAGGACAGTTTAGAATGCCTGGAGAAACAAGGAGTAAGAGATTTAGACCCCCGTTCTCTG
This sequence comes from Benincasa hispida, assembly GCF_027475165.1. Taxonomy (NCBI): domain Eukaryota; kingdom Viridiplantae; phylum Streptophyta; class Magnoliopsida; order Cucurbitales; family Cucurbitaceae; genus Benincasa; species Benincasa hispida. The sequence goes on from NW_028326897.1 coordinate 31,682, forward strand.
GACAGTCGGGTATAAGGAGCTTTGGAGGCATAAGCCAACAAAGTTCAAGTCGTAAGAGGTCAAGACCTGCAGCTGGACCGAGTGGTAGATCAATATCAGGTCGCGCTAGCGAGTCAGTAGCTAGTACGGGGAGGAAACCACATTGTATAAACTGTGGTAGGCCTCATACAGGAGTATGTTACGGTAATAGGAATGTGTGTTTCCAGTGCGGACAAGCTGGGCATTTCAGGAGAGATTGTCCTCAGCTAGGTCATGGAGCACAGAATAAGCAAAGAGGATTTACCAAGACTGTAAACCAACCTAGAACGACCAGAACTAGAGGTGAGGGATCCGGTGTAGCTAAGCAGAAAGGGGTAATTGGACGACCCCAACAGTAACAACAGTAGCAGTAGGGTAGAGTATACGCTATGACACACCAGGAAGCAGAAGCAGCTTCAGATGTCGTAACTGGTATGATAACTTTATGTAATCAATCTGCTTATGCATTATTTGATCCTGGTGCTACGCACTCATTCATATCTAGCATGTGTGCATTACATATAGATAGAGTGCTTGAGCGTATGAATGAGGATTTGTTTATCTCTACGCCTGTAAGAGATACTCTAGTTGTACATGAGTGTTACAGGAATTGTGAAGTAACTCTTGGAAATCAGAGTTTTTGAGTTGACTTGATTCCATTAGAATTACTAGAGTTTGATATTATCCTAGGTATGGATTTCTTAAGTAAACACTATGCCACTATGGATTGTTTTAAGAGAGAAATAGTGTTTAAGAAACCAGGTGAAAAAGAAATAACCCTGGTGGGAAGTAAAAGAATACTTCCAGGAAGTTTAATATCAGCAGTGAAGGCTAGGAAGTTGTTAAGTAAAGGATGTGAAGCCTATTTAGCCTATGTAGCAGTTTCACAGGATAAGAAACTGAAACCTGAGGATGTACCTATGGTACAAGAATTTTTAGATGTGTTCTCTGAAGAGTTACCAGGCTTATCATCTGATAGGGAAATAGAGTTCACTATTGAATTAGTTCCGGGCACAACACCTATATCCCAGGCACCATATAGGATGGCACCAATGGAACTGAAGGAGTTAAAAGTTCAGTTACAGGAACTTATGAATAAGGGGTACATTAGACCCAGTGTGTCGCCTTGGGGAGCGCCAATCTTGTTTGTTAAGAAGAAAGACGGTACTTTTAGATTATGCATAGACTATAGACGGTTGAATAAGGTGACCATTAAAAATAAGTATCCATTGCCTCGTATAGATGATCTCTTCGATCAGTTAAAGGGAGCCACGGTATTCTCTAAGATAGATTTGAGATCAGGCTATCACCAGTTGAAGGTGAAAGGCACAGATGTTCAAAAGACTGTATTCAAAGCTAGGTATGGACATTTTGAGTTCCTAGTAATGCCGTTTGGATTGATAAATTCTCCTGCAGTATTTATGGACTTGATGAATAGGATATTCCATTCATATCTGGATCATTTTTTGATAGTGTTCATAGATGACATACTAAGGTATTCTAGTAGTGCGGAAAAGCACAAAGAACATCTGAGGATGGTATTACAGATTTTAAAAGAAAAGAAGTTATATGCCAAATTTAGTAAGTGTAATTTTTGGTTAAATCAAGTCGTATTCCTTGGGCATATAATTTCAGCTGACGGAGTTAGCATTGATTCCCAAAAGATAGAAGCAGTAGTTAATTAGGAACTACCCCTGAATGTAACCGAAGTACGCAATTTTCTGGGTTTAGTAGGTTATTATAGGAGATTCGTAGAGGGCTTTTCTAAGATAGCTCTTCCATTGACAAACCTGACCAGAAAAGATGCGAAGTTTGAGTGGTCGCTAGAATACGAGCATAGTTTTCAGGTATTGAAACAGAGGTTAGTGTTAGCACCGATATTAAATCTACCTACACCAGGTAAAGAGTTTGAGGTCTATTGTGATGCATCCCGACAAGGGTTAGGATGTGTGCTGATGCAGGAAGGAAATGTAGTAGCTTATGCTTCTCGACAGCTAAAGAAGCATGAATGTAACTACCCTACACATGATTTAGAGTTAGCAGCAGTTGTGTTAGCTCTAAAGTTGTGAAGACATTACCTGTTTGGTGAGTATTGCCATATATTCACGAATCATAAGAGTCTGAAGTATATCTTTGATAAGAAGGAACTGAACTTGAGACAGAGAAGATGGCTCGAGTTGATCAAAGATTATGAATGTACAATTGACTATCACCCAGGTAAG
>NW_028326898.1:0-32210 GCF_027475165.1 Benincasa hispida
TTTATCCATCTACTACAGACCATTTAGGTTATTACTTAAGGCATGATCCGCTTGTATGTCTCTACATACATGCTTAAGTTACATAAAATAACCACAGAACTTAGTTTATTGGATTGAGTAAATGCTTATAAAATAACACTTATTTATTAATAACAATATGTTTACAAAATATTTACAAACTACGAGACTACCAGGAGATTTAGGACACCAATCCTAACAATCTCCCACTTTTTCTAAAGCCTCGGGAGACTAATGTAAAATACAAAACAATACAAAATACAACAAACTAGGGCATACTCTATACCCTAATAATATCTTCCACTTGCCCTAGACAATGTGTCGCATATTCCGTAGATCGAGACTATCCAGATGACCCTCGAACACTTTAGCCGTAAGAGCCTTTGTAAACAAATCAGCAACGTTGTACTCCGACGCGATCTTTATGAAAATCACATCACCGTGATGCACAATCTCCCGGATCAAATGATACTTTCGTTCTATGTGTTTGTCTCTTCAGTGACTCCGAGGTTCCTTAGAATTTGCTACAGCCCCGTTGTTATCACAATAAAGTGTGACAGGCAAAGACATATTTGGAACAACTTTCACATCAGTAAAAAAACTTCCTATGCCAAATAGCCTCTTTAGCAGCTTCACAAACTACGTATTCGGCTTCCATAGTAGAGTTTGTGATGCATCATTGCTTGATGCTTTGCCATACTACAACCCCTCCATTCAGAGTGAACACTAACTTTGATGTCGATTTTCGAGAATCTCTATCAGTCTGAAAGTCAGAATTTGTGTATCCTGTAAGGATTAAATCCTTATCTCCATACACAAGCATATAGTCCCTCGTTCTCCGAAGATACTTGAGGATTGTTTTGATCGCTGTCCAGTGATCTAATCCTGGATTGGACCGATATCGACCGATAAATCCCTACTGCATAGCAAATGTTAGGTCTAGTACAAAACATTGCATACATAAGGCTACCAAAAACCAATGCGTAGCAAACCCGTCTCATCTCTTCAATCTCTTGAGGTATCTTAGGAATTTTGTATCGAGTACTTGATCAACATCTTGTCAATGTACGATGCCTGAGACAAGGCTAACCTTTTGTTCTTACGATCCCTTATGATATGGATCCCTAGAACAAACTGCGCCTCTCCCAAATCTTTCATTTAGAATTGGGCGGCTAGCCATTTATTTGAAGGAAATCAAACATGAGGATTTCCATGAGTAGCAGAAGGATCATTCTAAATTCCATTTGAAATTGAACATTAACAATTACAATTAATAAACATAAACTAACAGGTCATGCACAACAAGAAATTAAAGCATGCTAACAAGATAATCAAGGGCTGGAGTATGTTTACCTATGAAGACTCATTCTTCAAACTCCCTTGATCACTTCAATGCGTCCTAGAATAGCACCTCAACCCTCGAACACAACGACCGGTAGAACAACACAATCAACAGCAAACACCACACGAACAACACGAACACAAAGATGACGAACCCAACGAACGACCTCCGGAACCTCGAAATCAATTGAGTTGAGTAAGGACACCACCACAATGGTTACTTTAGTATTCTCAGTATGAGAATCTAGGAGTTGTGGGCTATGTATGATCTTAGTTAGAGGAAGAGACTGGAGGAACAACAATCGTGTAGACGATTGAGCAAGTGGGAGATGACACAGTCTATCGTATTGACGATGTGCTTAATCATATAGAAGATGGCAACCTATCATATAGATAATGCCACGCGATCATTTAGCTACGACCAACTGATGAACTATCGTATAGATAATGTCCACGATCATTTAGTCTCTCTAATGTTATCGCTTAGTGAAACAATTTCACTTGATAGCCTTGTCCGTGAGAAAATTTCTTAATCGAATAACTTATAATTTTAGGAAAAAAATTTTCCTTTTATCTCAAGGTTACCATAAAACCACTAATAACCTCCCACTCAATTGGTTACTAGAGAAAAATAGATAATTATCAAATAATTAATATTATTATAAATAAATATGATAAACAACTTACCATGTTATATTTATAACCTATAGTTGTAATATTTCATCTCATGAAAGATATAAATCATAGTTCTTTTTCTATTTTATGGAACTTAATGTAAATCATATTTACATTAATCCTTCACTTGATGTATTTCATATATCACACCAATTATATCATATATAATTGAATTTTCTCTTGTCAGTTTCAACATTTCAAATCAACCCCAAGAAATGTTTCTCAACTTGAATCCATTGAGCTACCAAGGGGACCTTTTGAAACTATAGCTTGAAGCTCCAATGGTACGTGAATAACTGGCTAAACTCTTTAGTCACAAGATCCACCATCTGTTAACTGTCGGGTACTCCACTAAAGACCGACAGCTACACTCTCCTTACTATAGATATATTTTGCGTCCATATCAACCAATCAACGGTGCGATAACCCTTCACATATCGCTCGTAAGTACAACTGGGCCAATTTACCTTTTTCCCCGGTAGTTACATCTAACTCCTTAAGTACCACTAATCTCTCTAATGAAAAAAAATCATAATCCTACTATGATTGAATCCTCTCTTCCAAAGAGAAGTTGTGGTCACTATGTTAAAGACCTAGAATCAGCCCTTATGGGAGCAATCTATCTACTTACCCCTGCTTCGGGGAAGGTGAATTCTATTTTTTGTAACTGAGTTCCCAGCTTCCCAATCAGAAAAATTTCCAAAAAGGTAGGCTTGTTGAGTTGGCAATCTGACCACTTCCACTCATACTAATCAAAGGACCGCTCTCAAAGGCAAGCGTTCCCAAACACTCAAGATTGAAGTCATGTCACCTATGGTCATTTAGGGGAGATGTAAGTCTCAAGTATCAACGACGTTATATAAAGAGACTATTCATCTTGTGGTCCGGTCTCATACAAACTCTTTGTATAGGACACCCCCGCTCGCATGTCTCCACATGAAAGGCCAGGATCAACCATTTGTAGTAGTTCACAATACTTATAAACCTTTACAAAGCGGGTCATGCCCGTAGTGTCACTAGAATCAGGTATCCCTCCTTAATCCTTATACTATAGACCTTTTTAGGTTATCACTCAAGGCATGATCCACTTGTATATCTCATATACATGCTTAAGTTTTCATACAATAACCATGGAGCTTTGTTTATTGGATATGAGTAAATGCAAAATAAAATAACTCTTATTTTATTCATAACAATGTGTACAGTGTTTACAGACTACAAGACTTCGGGAGAATTAGGAAACCAATCCCAACATTCTTAAGGTCAATTAGAAAACCTACATCATTCCCAATGAATAGCATATCATCCATATACAACACTAGGAAAGCTACTGAGTTGTTGATGATTTTCTTGTAAACATAAGGCTAGTCAACATTCTGATCAAAGCCATATGATTTGATTGCACTATCAAATCTAATGTTCCAAGATCTAAATCCTTGTTTTAGTCCATAAATGGACCTATAAAGCCTCCAAACCTTTTGCTCTTGATCTTGGTGAATGAATCCTTCTGGTTGAGTCATGTAGATGGTCTTCTCAAGATTAGCATTCAAAAAGGCATTACCTTTCCATCTACACCTCTTTTCCACTTGTAGATCTATTTACAACCTATAGGTTTTACCCCATTAGGTTGATCCACAAGCTCCCAGACAGAATTGAGGTACATAAACTCTATTTCCTAATTCATGACTTTAATCCATTCATCTTTGTTAACATCTTCCATTGCTTGCTTATAAGACAACGGATCCTCAACTCCATCATCAGATATGATGTTTTGGGCTTCTGTTAAACCCATGTAGTGTACAGGTCGGTTCACAACCCTCCCACTACGTTGAGGCAGTCTCAACTCTTGACCGTCAACTTAAGAACCTCCAGCCTTAGACAAGATTATATATCGGTTGAGTTTGTAACCATGTTTTACAAGATGTCGACCTATTTTAACTATTTAAAACAGTTGGTTAACTTACGTGAGTATGTAACTTATCTTTGTTATGAATTTTAAATGTCTATAACCCAATTTTATAACAATTTACAAAATTTTAGACATGCTAAGCATCCATAACATACATCAAAGGCATTCAACATTTAATATAGCATTTATATTAAAAAATTTAAAACCCTATACATGCATACTATATATTATAACACTTTATAACATACTTTCAATGCATGTAACATGCTTCCTATGGTGGGATTTTAAATCTACTTGGCATACTTTATGCACATACTAGATTTATTTAATTATAACATACACCACATGCATAAATAATTAAACACAGACTGATATGGGTTTAGTTTTGGCATTTTCAAGAAAACAAAGGCCTAATTATTACAAAAATCAGCAAAAAAAACTGGCTCCAAAACACTTTTGGATCGCTCGAACTGCCTGGAGCCGGACTCGAATCTCCAATTCTCAAAATTGGGCTGAACTAGGAAAAACTATCGAGTACCCTCAAGCATCGAGTCTACCATCGAGCATCGAGTATGCCCTCAAGCATCAAGTATGGCATCGTGCATCAAGTGATTCACTAAATATCATTGAGTATGAGCATTGAGTACCATCGATTATGGCATCATGCATCGAGTATTTCATAAAATACCATCGAGTACCATTGAGTATGGCATCGTGCAATGAGTATTTCACAAAATACCATCGAGTATAGCATTGTATCGAGTATTTCACAAAATACCATCGAGTATGCCATCAAGTACCATCGAGTATGCCATCGTGAATCCAGTATGGGGCATCGAGCATCGAGCATCGGGTAGTGTCTGAAAATCCAATTTCTGTTGCTCGACCTTCTTCACTTCTTTCTTCAATTACATCCTAATTCTAACTCTAATGACTTCAATTGAATTATAAACACTTAAACACACAATAAGGCCCATCAAACAAGAGCCAATTACAAGAATTGCAACATAATTGAAGAGAAAACAATGCCAAAACTCAGAAAAACCATATCAGTTCATCATTTTCATACAACTTACGAAAAAAATCCACTAAGCAAAAATTAAACCGAATTGAATGCTTAAATGATGCTCTGATACCAATTTTTGGAATACGGAAACAAGCAGCAAAAGAAAAACAGGATCATTAAGCAATCTAATTCATTAATTTTTGTTTCAAATTCAGCATGCTCATAAACTAAAAAGAGAGTTTTAACACTAACCTTTGAAGTACCTCTTGAATCACGATCTTCTGCTGCAATCTCCTTTTTCTTTGGTTGTGAACCATCACAAGGTCTTCTCTACTATTCCCTTGGAACCATAGATTGAGTTGTGAGACTCAAAACAAGTTTGAATTAGGAAAAATGGAGGTGAAGAACTAGTTTTTCAGCAGTGTGAAGAACACTTCATCAAATACTTTTTTTTAAACAAAATTCAACTATTTGCATGCCCGATTTCTACTCAGAACTGAAGTTTTATTGCATGACTTTCAAGCAACAAACCTTAAAAAAAAAAAAAAAAAAAAAAAAAAAAAAAACAACAAACCATTTTATTTTTTTTTTTTTTGTTGGTGGTGTTGTTTTTTTTATTTTTTTTTGGGTTAAAAATTTTTTTTTTTTTTTTTTTTTTTTTTAATTTTTTTTTTTTTTTCAATTTTTTTTTTTTTTTAAGAATTTTTTATTTTTTTTTTTTTATTTTTTTTTTTTTTTTTTTTTTTGATAAAGGGGAGGGGGGGGTTTTAAAAAATTTTTTTTTTTTTTTTTTTTTTTTTTTTTTTTGTTTTGTTGTGTTTTTTTTTTGTTTTTTGTTATTTTTTTTTTGTTGTTTTTGTTTTTTTTTTGTTTGTTTTGTTGTGTTTGTTTTTTTTTTCCAGCAAAATTCAATTACTTGCATGCTTGATTTCCACTCAGAATTGAAGTTTATATTGCATGACTTTCAAGTAACAAACCTTATGCATGAATTCCAGCTCAAGCTTGAGAATTTGAATGAGCTACTAGGTTGAAGAAGTGGGAAAATCTCACTTTGAGATTTTTTCATTTTCTTTATTTTCCATTTAATTTTGAAACTATTTACAAAATTAAATTTTAATTTTAGTTTTTAATCTAAAAATTAAAAATGAAATTAATTTTACAAAAATTAATACAAAATTAATTTTCTAATAAAATTAATATTAATTAATTAAATAATTTAAATAATTCTAACTAATTTAATATCAAATATTAAATTAATTCAACGCTAATTCCACCACCATGAATCCCTATTCATGGATTTAATATTTAAATCATATTTAAATATTAACTAATTCTCCAATTTTGTTTAATTTCAAAATTAAAACGTGTTTAATTTTCTACAATTTTATCCTTTGAACTGAATAAGGTAGAGAGTATCAAACAACACAGCTCAATAAGTCTCCTCATTTTGGAGGATAAGACCGGATAGATAGCCGGGGACATAGCTTTGCAATATAGAATTCGCTCCTACCCGACTTAGGGTTAATAGATAGGTTGTTCTCTTAAGCGTTGATACCTAGTCTTGGATAGCGAGGCCCCGCCCTTTCATAAAAGAGAGGGTTATGGTTTATAAGTTGGATTATAAATCAAATGTTCAATGGAAGATCAGTGGGAGCTTAAGGAGGAAGATGTATTTACAGGGGTATCTTTGACCCAGCTGTAAATACGAACGACCTGTGAAGGGTTGACTTTTCGATTATGGTTAAAATGGACAAAAATATATCTACAGTGAGGAGAGTATAACTATCGAGCTATAGTGGAATGTCTTGACAGTTAACAAATAGTGACTAATTCGGTTTAAAGAGTTTAACCAATTAATTGCAAATCGTTGGAGCTCATGATCTATAGGTCCATAAGGTCCCTCTACTAGCTCGTAATTTGGATTAGTAAATTGAGTAATCTTGATGAGATTTGAAATTAGGATTTAGAATTTGAAATGTTTGAATTTAATTAGGGTTTCTATTAAGTGTATTCGATATAATTGAAGTGTTTAATTTTATCAAAATTAAATAAAATTGGAGAATCAATTAATGTTTAAATTATGTTTTAAATATTAATTATATGAAATAATATTCTATAGTGAAATTGGTGTTTTATTAATTTAATATTAGATATTAAATTAACAAAATTAATTAAAATATTTAATCAATTAGTTTTATCTAAAATTAATTAATTGAATTAATTTTTATAAAACTAATAAACAAATAAATTAGTTTATTTATTAAATTTATTTTAGAAAGCAATTTTGAAAAAAAAAAAAAAAAAAGGAAAATTTCCAAAAGTTGGAAATCTCCATTAAAGGTGCAAGCACCTTATTCATCTAATTCCACTCAATCTCCATTAAATTCATGAAGAAGGAGCTGACCTTCATGCAAGCTTTGAGATTGCATATTGAAAGATTTATAAATTGGAGTTAGGTTGAATGATTAGCGATGCATTCAGAATTTCTACAAAAAATCGGCAGAATTTGAAACCCTCAACAAACCCTCTTTAGTTCTATTAAAACCAGCTCAATTTAGCGTTTCCATCACACAATCCTTGCAAGAGAATAGTAGAGAAGATCTTTGTGGTGGTTTACTTGAAGATTGAAGTATCTTTTCGTATAGCTCAGCTGGTTTTGAAGAAGATTCATCAAAGGTATTGTGTTCAGCAAATCCTCTCGTGAAATAGTCTTTCTAAAGCATGTTTTAAACTCAAATTAAGTGTAATTAGAATGCTTATTGATTCTAATTTTCTTCGTTGCGTGTTAGTTCACTCCATCACTCATGTCACTACATGTACGAATTAGGATCACTTTGTCTGTAGCACTTTACAACTCCTTGTAATAACTATAGATTGGGCCGCATTCGATAGTGCTACCAGAATAAGGCATCCAACTTTATTCATATACTATAGATCATTTAGACTATTTATTCGAACATGATCCACTCTTATATCTCCACATAAAGTTCAAGTACTCATGTAATAGTCATGGATCTTTAAGTTTATTGGATTTATTTTTAAAATGAAATATGCAATTCATATATTCAATATAACTTTATTGAATCAAACATCAATAACAACTTTATTGATTTACAGAATGAGTTTATTGTTCACAAATCACGAGTTTTAAGGACATAAAATCCAACACCATATACATTATATCAATTACATCTCATACAATTAATTTAAACAATTCAAATTAATCTAAAAATTAATTTATTCTTATTTAACCCTTAATGAGCTAGCAAGACGACCTTATGGACCTACAGACTAGAACCTCTAATGATATGAGATTAATTAATCGTACTCTTTAATTAAAATAATCAACATTCGCTGGTCATTACACTAATGAATGAAGTTGCACTCTTCGCACTGTAGATATATTTCTATATCCATGGATATAACCAATCAACAGTAAGTTGACTTTTTACAAATTGCTCGTAACTACAGTTGGGTCAAATTGCTATTTTATCCCTGTAGTTACATCTAACTTATTAAGTACCATCGATCCCTCTAACAAACAATTATTTATAGTCCAAATATAAATTAGACCTCTTTCTAGCCAGTGAGAGTATGAGGCATTGAAGGACTGTGAGGTCCGATGCGTAAGTGTGGATCGTGTCCCAACTTCAATTTCACAAAGAATTAAAATACAGTGAACTAAATTATGCATATAACAAAGACTTCACAACATGCTTTATAAATAAACAATGAAGGAAATTAGGATTAGTCACACTTACCCTTGAAGCAAAAAACTTCATGAATTCCTTTTTGATCCAGTCACGAACAAGTACAATAACTCAAAGTCGCCACCACCAAGAGGTAATCCTCTGTATTCTCTTTAGGGGTTGAGAATTCGTAAGAGGTATGGGCTTTGCTATGATTTTGGGGGAGGGAGAGAATTTGAAAAGAATAATTATGTTTTCTTACTGGGAGAACATCATTGAATAACCCAGAGCATTTTTTGTGTAAGAAGCCAGGAAGAAAAAAAATCGACCTATAACGTCTCCTCACTCCACACGATTGAATGAGAGAAAATAAGGTGGGAGTTATAACTCTCTCCTTAGTTAAATTATTTATTAAATTCAAATAATTTAATAAATAGAATTATATATATATATATAATAACCAACTTATCATATATTATATATTAACTATATGTTATATTGAATATAATACATAACCTATTGTTTTTATATTGTATTTTGAATTTTCTCAATCAATCATGATATTTAATATAAATCAAATCTATATTAAATTTTATGAATCTAATCCATGCAATTAATATTCTATCATAAAGTTCTGGAATTTTAAGTCCAATACTCCACCACGATCAGATTGTAGTATTTTTATCTTTTTACCTAACAAGTTTTCAACCTCAGTCTTGTACTCCTTAAATTTTTCAAGTGTTTTAGACTTGTGTTGCATTAGGTATAGATACTCATATCTAGAATAATCATCTATGAAAGAGATAAAATATTCATACCCTCATCTTGCTCTTACACTCATCGGATCAAAGAGATCTGCCTAAGGTCTCTTTGGCTCTATAACATTTTCTAGTAAAAGGTCGTTTTTTCATTTTTCTTTCAAGGCATGACTCTTATACAAGTAAAGAGTTTTCTTCTAAACTATTTAGAAGTCAATTTTTCACCAATCTCTCAATCCTGTTGAGTTAATGTGACCTAACCTTAGATGCCAAAGTTGAAATTTTCTTTAGGAGAAATTATCGGTCTTTTGGCAGTTGTTGCCATTTTGAACATTTTAGTCTTGAGGACGACTTTTGTAACTAACAACCTTAGTACAAACAAGTTATTTTCCATTGAACCAAAGCCTAGCTTCATTCCATTCTTAAAAATAAACACTTTATTTTCTAAGAAGGATAGAGAATACTTTTGTTCAATCAGACAAGAAAAAAAAAATTAAGTTCCTTTTGGTATTGGGAACTACATACACGTGGTCCAATAACACATATCGTTTCTTGTCCAAAAATAACTTAAGCCTACCTACGGCAACAACTGAAACAGTACCAACTGTAAAAGTCATATCTCTAGCTACCAATTGTCTCCAGGAATTAAATCCCTGATAGGAAGAACATACGTGATTAGTAACTCCTGAATCAACTGTCCAAGTAGAATCATCATTCTCTACTAAGAACATCTCCAAGACAAATAAATCATATTTACTTTCATCGGAGTTCTTCCTTTTCTGAAAAAGTAGTAGGATCAACTCTAAAGACCATATCATAAACTCCAAGTTTCATCTTAGAGGATGAACCTCGTAGATTAATTTCACTAAATTTGGCAACATCTCCTTTCTTTATTTGTCCTTTGGCATTCAATATAGACTGAAGTTTATTTAGGGAACTGACTTGCTGGTTCGTCGTCATCAACCCCACTTTGCTTGAATTGTGAGAACTTTCCCTCAAAAATTTCTTGCATTGATTGCATGATCTGATGTGCAGTGACCATGCTCTCAAATCTTTTGGCTAAGGCATCAGGTATGCTTGCAAAAATGTAAAACTCTAGCCTTATTATTAATCTCCGTCCACATTTTGTATGCATCACAAACATTTTGTGTTGCATCAGGGGTTGGAACTTGAGGACAATCCTTAGTCAAGACGAAGTTGAGGTCGTTAACCACAGAAAATGTTTTAATTGAATATTTCCAAGTTCTATAATTAAATACGGTCAAACAAATAGAGCCAAATGACGGAAAAAATACAATTTGACATTTTGTTGAAATGAAACAAATTGATCTACATTAGATTTTAGCATAACTTTAAAACATCCAATCAATTTTAGCAAAAACTCAATGAACCCTTTTTAACATCTAATTTTTGCAATGATGCTTTAGTGATTTTGGATAAAAGCCACCGAAGGGTAGTCAGTTATCCCTTAACAATTTTAATCTTTTATTAAAACCAATTTAATTCTATTAAACTGATTAAAAATATTAAATCAATTTCTAATCATATTAGAAATATTTTTGAACTTAGATCTATGTCAATCATATTTTAAACTATTTTTTTTAAAAAAATTATTTTAATTCAATTCTTTATCATTGATTTTAATTTCTAACTTCATTTAATTATAACAATTATGAAATAAAGGAAACAAATTAAAACCATGTATTTGATATCATACTTTGAAAAAATTATAACAGTTATAAAGTTAAACTAAAAGTAATGACATGCTTAATGCAATTCTCATTTCATTACTTAACATACATAACACTTATATACTAAAGTAATGAAATCCATAATGACATTCATTCATACATTTTAACTATATATTATAACAATTATAATATAATGATGCATGATGATGTCATTAATGCATGCAAACATATATTATAACAATTATATTACATGATTCATGAGCATGATTAAATGCATAAGCTATAGTGAGGTTTTCTATATGGCATATATTATGACATATATTATATAAAAATAAACCATACATCAAATGCACAATTTAAAGAATAATATATGGACCGACATTAGACTCCTAAATAATTAATTAAATTAATATAATATTTATGTTAATTTAATTAATTAAAAAAATAATTATTACAACAAATAGATTGTTGGACTGGACCAAAAGAAGAACTCAACTGCGAAACGCTCGAACCAAGCGAACCGGACCACCTAAGCTTCACGAACCACATCATTTTGTCTGTGTCCTAGCGTTGCAACTCTACAAAAGAAAATCTTTGTCTGCCTCTTAGTAGTTTTGCAAAGCTATTGTACAGCCTTCTACTGAACAACAACGATCTTCTCCTATTCTATTCTATTGAGGGCCTCGTTTTCTCCAAAAAAAAAAAAAAAAATCTCCAAAATGGTAGGCATATTGAGTCGGAGAATCTAGCCACTCTTACCCATGCAGATCAAAGGATCGCCCTCATAAGCAGGAGTTCACAATTCGCTCAAGATTAAGGTTAAGTTACCTATGGTCATCCCAGTGAAATTAAGTCTCTTCAAGTAACAGTGTTATAAAAAGAGACTAATAATTTCACGGTCCGATCTTATACAAACTCTTTGTATAGGATACCACTACTCGCATATTTTTACATGAGTGATCAGGATCATATCATTTGTAACACTTTACAATAATTGTAACAATCACAAAATGGGTCGTATCTATGTACTACAGACCATTCAGGTTATTACTTAAACATGATCCACTTGTATGTCAACCAAATACATGTTTAAGTTACATTAAATAACATTGGATCTTAGTTTGTCAGATTTGGGTTAATGCAGACTAAAGGTCAAATAAAATAAAATATTATTTTATTTAAATAAATAATTCTTATACAAAAGATTTACAAACTACAAAACCCATGAGATTTAAGGACATTAACCCCAACATGCAATTCTTTGTTAAAATCATACAAAAATCATAAACTAGAACCTAAAACTTCTCAACATGTTTTCTCAGGATATACATTGGATTAAAAGGTTACATTTGTTATAGTATTCCAATTAAAAAGACCATTCTTTCATCATGTTATTTTTTAGGTTCCCTTTTGCCACTACTATACCTAGCTCTCATTCTCTGTCTTCTTCTCAATCTTCTGTCAGTAATTTGTCTCACTCTTCTTCTCCCATTCCTTCTCCTGACTCTTCTTCCACTACTTCTACTAACAATTTTATACCAATTGTCGTTGAGTTTAATATTCAGGGCTCATCCATTAGGACTTCACCAATTTTGGTTGTTACATCTTCATTATTGTCTTCTCCTATAAACACAACCCAACTGTACCGCCACCACACCCTACTTCTTATTCACCTATAACTTCGCCCACCAATCCTTCTCCTACCCTCTCTTCTCTTGACTCCCTACCCTCCAATCTTGTTTCTTACATTGAAGCCTCTAAATTTTCACACTGGTGCTCTGCCATGGTTAAGGAATTTCCTGTCTTTTAGGTGCAAGGCACATGGTCTCTTGTACCTATATCTCCTTATATAAATGTGGTTGGATGGAAGGTGGTCTTTTGCACAAAATTTAATATGATGGTTTTGTTTCTCGTTACAAAGCTCATCTGGCGACCAGAGGGTATCATCAGATTGAAGATTTTGATTTCTCCAAGAATTTTAGTCATGTGGTTAAGAAGCCTACCGTTTGTGTAATTTTTACACTTGTTGCAACCTACTCTTGGCCTTTGCATTAGATGGATGTCAACAGTGCATTTTTGCATGACCAGTTACAAGAAGTTGTTTACATGTCTCAACCTATCGATTTTATCGATAAATCCTGCCTCAATCATGTTTGTCTTATTCACAAGAGCCTTTATGGACTCAAATAGGTACCTGGGGCATGGTATGATCATTTTTCTTTCTATTTATTCACCTTGTTCATCGTGTCCACTTCTTATAATTCACTATTTTTTTGATCTGTTGATTCTTCCTTGACATATCTTCTGTTATATGTTGATGACATTGTAATTACTGGTCATGATTTAGATTATGTTCACCGATTAAAGATCATAATCGCTACAGAATTTTAGAATTTAGATCTTGGCAAGCTCAGTTATTTTCTGGGTCTTGAAGTTCAGACTATTAGTGGTGGTATTTTTGTTAACCAATTTAAATATCTTGTTGACCTACTCCGTTCCTCTCACATGTCTATAGCCAAACCTTGTCTTACACCTATGTCCACCACTGTTGATCTTCATGCTTCTGCTCCGCCTTTTTCTGATGTCACTCTCTACCGGAAGCTTGTTGGATCATTATAGTATCTCACATTCACACGTTCAAACATTACCTTTGTTGTTAATTGTGTTAGTCCGTTTATGTAGCGACTGACTATTGTTCATTACTCCGTTGTCAAACACATCTTTCGATCTTTGTGGTATGAGGCTTTCGTATTCTATTCAAACCTGGCAAGCTTTCTCTACAGACGTTCTATGATGTTGATTGGGCTGGCGATTCCTTTGATCGTGGCTCCACCTCAGGATATGTTGTTTTCCTTGGCTCTTCTCATGTTTCCTAGTTTACTAAAAAGCAACCCACTGTTTCTTGCTCATCTACTAAAGCTATGAATTGTTCTCTTTCCAATACCATAGCTGACATTTATTGGCTCCAATAGCTGTTGTGTGATCTTCATGGTTTCCTCTCCGATCCTTCTATGTTATGGTGTGATAATGTATCTTCTATTTCTCTTGTCAACAATCTTGTTTTTCATGCACGCACCACACATATTGAAATTGACTATCATTTTGTTCATGGAAAGGTTCTTCACAAAGATCTTACTGTTAGTTTCGTCTCCTTTTGTGACCAGATTGCTGACTTATTCACTAAGCCTCTTTCTTCACACTCCTTTCAGAACTATTCTGTCAAACTCATCACTACTTCCCCGTCTTGAGTTTGAGCGGGTGTATCAGATTTTCTTATATTTATTTAGACTTTCTATTTAAATCCTTTTGTATCTTTTATTGTATCTTCTCTTAAAATTTAGGACTATTTGTATACCTTATTGTATCCACCTTATTATAAATAGGTGCTCATTATACACATAATATTTAAGGAAATATAGCTAGAAAATTTGAATTGCCTGAGGTCTTCTCTCAGTAGGCTTTGCCTAAGAAAATTAGCAAGTGAAAGTTGAAGGTGAAAATCAAGGGCTTTAGGTATGTGACTAAGGAATCCAACATGGTAGCTCATGTGGTTGTGGCCCAAGCTCTCAAATTTCAAGGGTCTTCAATTTGAGTTTATTTAATCCCTAACGGCTTTTCTTGTGTTTTAAGAGTCTATAAACTTACATTTAGAGATTTGATTGAAGATCACCTATCATGGATGACCTCGACTCTCAATAGTTTAGTTTGCTTTTGTTTCCATTGGTTTTGATTTCCATACTAAAGAAAAAATGTGTTTTATGTTTCTTTTTTTTTTTCTTTTGTTGTGTTTGTTAGAAATGGTTCAAAATATGGTTGGTAATATATTTATAAATCATAACAGTTATACCTACTAAATTGAATCTCACCAATCAACTACAGTTTTTGGTGGAGGTAAAAAAAAAAACTAGTCTTTGGTGGAGGTAAAAAAAAAAACTACAGGTTTTTGTGAAGTATATTATTAACTAATTCATCAACATATTTTATATCATAAATTTTTTTATGATTATTATTTTATAATATTATATAATGTAGAATCTATTATATCGTACATATTTTGTTTTACAATATACATTATAAATTATATAATATTGAAAGATAATAATTATAGAATTTTTATAATTTAAAATAACTAAAAATGAATTGAACTCCTGACCAAAAATACTATATTTATCTAAGTTGTAAGAAGTAGGGGTGTTCAAAAAATCCGATGACCCGAAAAAACCGATCAACCCAACCCAATCTGTGCGGTTTGGGTTAGGTTATCAACTCATTTGGGTTGGATTGGGTTCAAATAAATGAAAATTTTATGAGTTGGATTGGTTCATGGGTTCACCTAATATAACCTAAACCAACCTGAACCAACCCGAGTTTAATATTAACTTTAAAATATATTTTTTTTATTATTACATATAACACATTATTTATACATAAATTGATTTTAATTTTATTTAATTCATTTTTTTTTTTTAATAATTTATTCTTTAACAACTCTAAAGTGGTTTCTTTGCACTTTAGAAGGGAAATTTTCAATATATAAATTGAAATTGAGTTGTTAATTTTAATTCAGTATATGAAGATAATTAAATAAGATTTTTACATATTTACGTCGTGCTTCTTTTTAGGAAATTTTTTTAAACAAATGACTCGATTAACCTGAATCAACCCAACTCAAATATTTCATGGTTGGGTTGGGTTGACTTCATTTTTTAATAAGAGTTGTTTGGGTTGAAGAAATTTACAACCCAAACAATTGGGTTGGGTTTAAAAAGTCTTTTAACCTAACCCAACCCATGAATACCCTTAGTAAGAAGTAATGTCAAATAAATATTCATTAGATCTATTTGAATCACTAATCTGAACCTATAAAATAGAATTGACATGTTAGGAGTGTTCAAACAACTCGGACTACACAACCAATCCAACCCAATTTTAAAAGTTATATTGGGTTGGGTTGTGACTTTATTTAGATCTTTTGGATTGTCAATCCAACCAACCTGAATTTTCAGGTGGGTCGAAAAGATACTCTAAACCTAATCCAACTCGACCCGTGTATACCCTTATCATATACCAAACGGATCTAAAACACCATTTCCAAATTTATAACTAATTTAAATGCATTTATCCATTTATTTGATATTGAAAATAAATATTTAAAATTAAATTATCAAGAAAAGTTTTTTTCTTTTTTGTTAAAAGAATATATGCTAATCTGACCATATATGTCATCTAATAAAAAGATCCTATTTTTTCAAAACAATTAATAATTCAATATTTTTTAAAAAAAATAAATAAATTTTATGATTTCTTAAAAAAATATTTGATGAATAGAATAATATAAAGTGCATTTTTTTATTGGAAGGAAAATATCAGTATTAAGAATTTGAGAGTTTTTTTAGAATTAACAACAATAATAAAAGGAGGACAAAGTAAAGATGTAAGTTAACATAATAACTTAATTGACATGAAGCTTTTACTATTAATGTCGAGCTCAGAAATTTGATTCACTCATCTTACATATTGTCTTAAAAAAATGATAGATATAAAGTAATTGAAGAAAACATGGTATGACTAACGAAATGAGAAATGAGAATGAGATTGATCGACCACATTTAACTTGTATGGGGTACTATTTTCAAATGGGTGGTAGGCTCCACTAATTGATTCCGCCTTAGGTCATTATCATTGATGAGAATGAAAATTTTCATTTATATTTCTTGATTCACATTCCTTGAAGTAAACAAAGTCATAATCCTTATTTCATTTTCATATTTTTTTATTATTATTATTTTCTTTAATACCACGAAACTAGAAGAATCGAATCTTATTCCTCTTAGTCACTAATATATTTCTACATTAATTGAGCTAGACTTGCTTTTAATATTTTTATATAGTTAACACAACTCAAGTTTTTATTATTCTATTTTAGTTCATACTTATATTAAAAATAATTAGTGATTTTCTCTTAAACAATCCATTTGTAATTTTTGTGCAAGAAAATTTGTGTTAATGATTTTTGAAAAATTATTTTAAATGGTAAAACTGCTAAAAATATCTACAAATAATAGCAAAATATCTATCATGACACAGATAGACACAGATAGTAGTCTATCGCAGATAGACAATAAAATTTTACTATATTTGTAAATATTTTGATTTATTTTTCTATATTTGAAAACAATTCAGAATTTAAATGAGTAAGTTGATACAAAATATAATTTCAATAAATCGTCATAATTAAATAATGGGTTTTTCTTTTTTTTTCTTTTTTTTTAAAAAAAAGGTGCATGCCAATTTAGTTAGTGTTTGCATTATTCAATTTGTGGGGAGATATATAACGAGAAATACATAAAGGTTATGTCATGGGAGCAATTTCGTTGAGGTTGAATATTCAACCTCACATCTGTATAGTTGATGTACTAAGAAATGAGTGATTTTAAAAACAGTGAATTTAGTAAAATTGAATTATTTATAAATGATGTACTAAAATTGACGTTCATGTAACCATATTAATATTTGGTTCTATCCTTTTTAATATAGTTATTATATAGTTATAAATAATTTTGAATTATTGAGAGTATGTTTGAGAGGTTCATTTTTAGATTAGGTGTTTTAATTAAATTTTTTTATTATATTTTAAATTATTTTAATATTTCATTCCACACTTGTAAAATAATTTATTTATGTGTTCTTTCATGACTAAACTTTGGTTTAAGGTAATGATTTTAGAACCACAAAGCTAAAACAGAGAGAGAGAGAGAGAGAGACTCAAATTTGAGATAGATAAAATTAAAGGGTGGTAAACAAAAGTTAAAAGAGAATAATACATTATGGGAGAGATAAAAATTTAAAACAGATGAAAAAATAGAGAGCTAAAACAAGTATTGAGTAAAAAATGTAAGAGGAGAAAAAAAATGTTAAGAGTTCGAAAAAATATATATATAATTTAAACAGGGAGAACAAAATTTTAAAGATAGAGAATTAAAGTTAAAAATAAGTGAAAAAAATTTTAGAGAAAAAAAAATAGAATAAGAGGTAGAAGGCTTTAGAGAGGGAAAAAAATAGAGAGAGGAATGAGTATTTTAAAACTAATGGGGGAGGGGAAAAAAAGTGAGAAAATTGTTTTGAAAAAACAAAATTGTTAGTATGATCATAAATAAGGATTATAAAAACTTTAAGATATGTTTGGATGGACTTTTCAAGTAGTTAAACAAATGTTTATAAGTAAAAAAAATGTGTTTATAAATACTTAAAAAGTCAATTCAATTTGACTCTCAGACTAAACAAAAAACGAAAAAGAATTTTAAAATTTAGTAAAACAAAGGACTATTTTTTAAAAATAAAAAACGAATAAAAATATTTATAAATATAGAAAATTTTATTTTTTGTGTGCGATAGACCACGATAGATACAGATAATAGTCTATCGTGATCTATCTCAAATAAATTGCGATATTTTTACTATTATTTATAAATATTTTCATCACATTTGGGGGTTGTTTAAAAGAAAAAAAAATGATATTTTAAGAGCCGTGTTTTATTGTTATACTATAATTATTACTATTATTATAACATGTGAGAAAAAAATTAAGACCCTTTAAACTATACTTAGGTTGATGGTTTAAAAACTATGTTGATAGATCTAAATTAGATTGGGTTTTGTTCCTTTCAATTCTACAAACCATAAAGATTACTGTGAAATTATAAAAAAAAAAAAAAAATACATTTTTATAAAATTGTATCATATTTTACCGTAGACTTTTAGTTTCATCAAATTGTACCTTAAATTTAAATAAGTATGGTAGTTTTGAGCTTTATAAGATATTGTTCCAAATATCATTAATTAAAAAAAAAAAATCTCTTTATGTGTAATGAATTACAAAACATATTTATCAATTTTAGAGATAAACGATATTGAAGTTATGAATATTGTAATAAAAAATAGATGCTCATTGCTTAGTGTCCTAAAGGTCATGTGTCACCATTCATGTTGTCCATGTGTATTGTAGTAATTCATGCTTGGTGTCCATGTAAGTCCACATCTTACTTGCCACTTTGCCTATAAATCGTGACTTTTGGTGGATCTTAGAAATATATATCATTGATGAGAAATCCACACCATATTCCACTAAAATTTCCCATTGTCCAATTTTATAATTTTAGTTAGTTTTTATTTGTCTATTATTTTTATATAAAAAATATTATTATATTATATTTTTCCATATCCATACTCCCGTTGTGCTCATCAATTTCATAACACGTTATCAGCACGAGCTCTTGCTGTTTTCTCCACTAAAGGTAGGTCCTAAAGGTATGTCGGTTTTTTCCTCTTCGTTGTAATTAATAAATTAAATATTATTTTGCATATTTAGTACATATCAAATTTCTATATAAATATAATAGTTTGTGATAGTGTTTTCATGACAAACCTACAAAATTAGAATTTGCAGCTCTTGACATTAATGGCAATAATTATTTGTCATGGGTGCCCGATGCCGAAATTCACCTTGATGCTATGAACTTAGGAGAAATAATTAAAGAAGAAAATATGACATCCAGTCAAGATAAAGCAAAAGCTATGATTTTCCTTCGTCATCATCTCCACAAGAGATTGAAAATGGAATATCTTACAATAAAATATCCTCGTATCTTCGTATCTTGTGAAAAATTTTAAAAAAGAGGTATGATCATCAAAAGACAGTTATTCTTCCTAAAGCTCGTTATGAGTGGATACACTTGAGGCTAGAAGATTTCAAATTAGTAAGTGATTACAACTCCGCATTATTTAAAATCCGTTCAAAATTGTTGTTATACAGAGAGAAAATAACTGATGTTGATATAGTAGAGAAGACATTTTCTACCTTTCATGCCTCAAATATACTCCTACAACAGCAATATCGAGAGAAAGGTTTTAAACAGTATTCTGAATTAATTTCATGTCTTCTCGTGGTCGAATAAAATAATGAGTTATTGATGAAAAATCATGAATCCCGACCAACTGAAATAACACCATTCCCTGAAGTGAATGCTGTGAATTTTCGTGATAATCGTGGTCGAGGTCGTGGTCGTGGTCACGGTCGAGGTAATGACCGTGGTAGAGGAAGAAATAATTATTGTTTTCATAGTGGTCATTCTAATCATTTAAATTTCAAAAGAACCACATAAAATTACGATCACAAAAGAAAAGCTCCACAAGATAAAAGTTTAAAGAATGTTGAAAATAAATTGTGCGAAATAAATGGGCATTGGTCACATACCTGTCGTACATCAAAACACTTAGTTGACCTAAATCAAGCCTCTCTGAAGAAAAAAAAAAGAAAAATATGGAAGTAAATTTTGGATACCAAGATAATGACATATTTGATCCATCCCACACGACAAATTTGGATGTGGCAGACTTTTTTCAATCTCCTAAAGAGAAGATTGGCATAGTTGGTAGCACATCAAGTGTTTCTTTTGACTTTAAGAAGTTGTAGACTATGATGTTATTTTCTTTTATCTATCTTCAAGTTTTTTTAGTAGCTTTTTTATATTTTAAGTGTTTTTTTTTTCTTTTTGTAATTATTTTCTTTTAGTGAAGAAATATGGATCATTTTCATATGTTGGGTGTTTAAAAAATAAGCAAAGAAGAAATATGTCTGGCAGACAGCGCAACTACGTACACAATAATTACAAATAAAAAATACTTTTCCAAATTGACAATGCTAAAAGTAAAAGTAAATACAATATCAGGTTTTGCAAACTTGATCAAAGATTTTAGAAAAGAAAATATTATTAGAGGAACAAAGTTTACAATTGACAATCCATTGTTCTCTAGTCAAACAAAGAGAAATCTTCTAAGTTTTAAAGATATACATTGCAATGGTTATCATATTGAGACCGATAGTAAGAATAATGTAGAATATCAATATGTGAAACTCAAACCCTACTTTCCCTACTTAAATATGTTTATTGTTAAGATTAGTAAAATGAGAGGTTAAATATTTGAGTTAATGTGGAATTGTAAGGAAATTGGTAAAGGATAAGGAAATGAGGAAGGGAAAATGCTTAAGTATTGGAGATTGGCTCTCAGGTGTTTATAAGTTAGTCTAGCAAGAAGAAATTTAGCTAAAAGTACAGAATTATGCATTGATATGGGAACCATAGGCGTTGGTCTTGTCTTTAGAGGTTAGACAAAGCCCAGTTAATGGTGGCTAATCATCAAGTAAACACTAGGCAAGCATCGAGTAAGCACCAGGTGAACATCGTTTAAAAGCCATCATGCATTAAGTAAATGCAAAATCATGCATCGAGGAAAGGCTATGCGTAATCGAGGAAAAGACATCGTGCATCGAGGAAAGGTCATCGTGCATCAAGTAAAGGTCCTTGTGCATCGAGAAAGGGTCAGGCGCGAGCAAGGAAGCGCTCGATTGCGCGCAAGGCGTTGGGCGTGCAGTGAGGCATGCGATGTGCATAGATAAGACCATGCGATGCTCGTGTGATGCCAAGGCCTATAGGACCACACGATGAGGTTAAAGTGTGAAATGCTCGAGCCTTTCTAGGCATGGATGGGAGCCATGCTATGCTTTAATATGATTTTCCATGCGTTGATGGTGTACTATGTGTTGGTATTGAAGGGTAAAGGCATGAGGCGAAGTTTGAACATGTGCCAAGGTCATTCGAGATTGAAAAGGACTTCAGGGTGCATAGGACCAGGTTGGTTAGGCGTGAAGTTTGTGATATGAGTGGCATGTGATGGAAGGATGCATTGGTCTTGGTCCAAATGGATGCATGCGCCAAGGGTAAGTCATACGAGAGGAAGGATGTGCGGCCAAGTAAGGGTATGCGATGCTATTGAGGTTAGTGTGGGTGTCTAGGAGGTGATGTGATGGCCAAGTCATGCGATCAAATAAGTATGTGGCCATGTAGGATGCGATGACAAGGGAAACTTGGAGTGCACGGCTAAGTTAGCAACTCACTCGGACATATGGCTAACTAAGGGATGTCTTGGGCTTCAAAACAAGTGCGGTGGATGCATCAAAAGGCATGCAAATTTAAGGATATGCGTATGGTGAGGACACTTCAAGGCTAATGTGGTAAGTGTTGTGTTAGCAACATGAGAAGAGGGCACTTAGACATGCAAACAAGCTGAAGGTGTCAAGCTGGGAAGACGTTTGGACACCTATAAATAGCACCCCGAGGCTTCACTTCAGCCCACAACACAAATTCCCTTCAAAAGACGTTAGAAAGAGTGATTGAGGGCAAGTTTGGAGGAAGCCTTACGTTGATCGGGAAGGTCATGCATTGATAGTAAAACCTTGCGTTGATAAAAAAGACAGAAGGTGCAAGTATTATTTGGGCGTTAAGGAAAGACTGTAGCAAAACAGTTGATTCTTAAGCCAAAATCTCAGAAATTGAGTGTAGTTTCTATATGAGGGCTGCCGTAAAGAAAATGTAAGAGAAGGTCTATCAAAATTGAAGGAAATCTAGAGATGTTCATAGAATTGGTGATAGCCGAGAAAAGTGGAGTAATCTTGAGATTCTGAGCTCTTGCGATGGACTTTGAAGCTTAAATTTCAAGGGTTTGAAGGAGAAGCCAAGGGAAACCAGGGAACTTGGAAAGAGAGAAAGAATTCTAGCAAAACCCTGTGAGTGACTTTAAATGCTTTAAATGTTTTGCAAATATTTTACGAAAAGATTTTGTAATCTATGTTTACTGAAAGTTATTCATGATAACTAGTTTCCAATAGCTTTCTGAAATAACGCATCTCTTAAATGTAATGTTATGCAATGCGTTGATCTAGAATGCTACAAAGTATGTTTAAGTTATGAACTTCAATGATCCTGACTATGTGTTAGTATTGAATGCCTTAAGGAAACTAACCCTTAATAAAGGTGAGAATATTACTTAGAAAGTATGAGTAGCTCAGTGCTGAAGGACTAAGATGTGAAGGTACTGGAGCTAAGTCCTAAATATGAATTCTAATGACAGGATCCAGACTACGTGCACGTAGGATAGGTAAAACTAAGAGAGAGGTGATAGACAGAGGCAACACACCTTATCTTAGGAAACCATGAGAGAGACTAGGTAAGGTGATGGACAAAGGTGACACACCTTAACCTAGGTTAGTACGGGGTAAGGCGATGGACAAACATAACACACCTTAACCTAAAGTAGTATGGAGAGTTGGACAAAAAGGCTCCTTCTTTCATCTAAGTAGTAATGCAGTTAAGTAAGGAAGAGAGAGGGCAAGAGGGTTCACGCTCCCATGAGGCTGAATATAAGTATTGGGAGTTGAGCAAGAGGGTCACTCTCAACTGAGGAATAGTCCCGCTAAGTATAGATACGATTTGTTATGTTAATGTTTATGTGAATGTTTGTTGCCTAAGTTTATATTTCCAGTTAAAGCTTTCAGTTCTATTATCTGTTTTATGTAATACTTGCATTTTAAAAGTTAGTCACTCACTAGGTCAAGGTGCTGCTAAGATCAAAGTTTGTCATGCCACAACCACACTTCCGGATTTAAGTTGTTATTGTAAATCTTTGTAATTAAGTCTGGAAGTTGTATAAGTGTTATACTGTTTGTAATAAAATAAGTTTAGCCAAATAGTTGTTGCTTATTTACTTGACTTAAAGTTTAGTAAGCGAAAAAGGTCTAGATGGAAAGTAGGTATCACAAATGGGCGGAATATGTCGTCCTCACACCTCCTTTTGGGTTCGAGAGGTAGGCTCGGGAGCAGGTGTGACCATATCCACTATCTCAAATGAAAAACGTATATTGTATTATACTCATATACGAGTAATTAAAACATATGCAATAATGAACCTGAAGTTCATAAGTCGAGACATATTTACAATTTGGCACGACTGATTGGGTCATCTAGGGTCTATAATGATGAGAAGAATTATTGAGAATTCAAATGGACACCCATTGAAGAACTAAGAACTAGAAGATTCTTAAATATAATAAATTATCATATGATGCTTGCTCTCAAGGAAAATTGATAATTAGACCATCACCAGCTAAAGTGGGGACAGAATCACTTATATTTTTAGAACGAATTCATGGTGATATATGTGGATCTATTAAATCACCAGGTAGACTATTTAGATATTTTATGATATTAATAGATGCATCCAGCAGATGGTCACAAGTGTACTTATTATCAAGTCAAAATCTTGCATTTGCAAGTTTACTTGCTCAAATAATTAAGTAAGAGCACAATTTCCTGATTATACAATTAAGGTCATTCATCTGGATAATACTGGTGAATTTACATCCCAAGCTTTTGATAATTATTGTATGTCACTTGGGATAACTATTGAACATCCTATAGCTCATGTTCATACACAAAATGGTTTAATGGAATCATTTATAAAACGTTTGCAATTAATTGCAAGACCATTACTTATGAGATCTAAGCTTTCTTCATCTATATGGGGACATGTTATTTTGCATGCAACGTCACTTGTACGCATTAGGCCAGTAGCTTATCATAAATACTCGCCATTACAATTAGCTAATGATCATGAGCCAACTATTTTCCATCTGAGAATTTTTTTATGTGCAGTATATGTTCCAATTGCTCCTTCACAATGCACTAAGTGAAGGAGCTCTTAACAAAGAGACCCGTGAGTGGAAGCGAGATCATTCCAAATCCCATTGTGACAGAACATACACATTTACAACCAAACAGTAATAATTATGTAAAAACTCTAAATTACTCCATGCTTCAAAAGGGAAAGTATTGAGGTTCAAGAGAACTTACCCTTGAAGAATTATTCTTCTTGTTCCCTCAAACTTACTACACGATCGTTCACCAACACGAACAAATCTATACTCGAACATTAATCTCCTCAGCAATCTCCTAGAACAAGCATAAACAAAACTCGACCCTTGAACAGAAAGTATACACCATTAGAATGCTACCTTGGTATTCTTGGTGTGAGAATCCAAGAGTTATGAGCTCTGTAGAATTTGGTAGAGGGTAGGATGAATTTCACAGATCGTATAGACGATCAAGTAAGTGGGAGATAATTTTAATCTATCGTATAGATAGTATACTCGATCGTTTAGAAAATAAGTGACTATCGTATAGAAAACTCGTTGCACAATCGTATATGCTCTCAAGCTATCATATAGCTATATCTTTTGATCGCACGGTTCTTTATCGCTTAATGATCGTCTTCTGTAAAAATGAAAACAATTTTCATTTTATCCATCAGTTACCATAACTTATCACAACTTCCTACTAAGTTGGTTATGGGAGAAAAAACCATAACCAATTATCCTATAATTGATTTAATTACAAGTATAATCAATATATTCTAACCTATAGCTTTAATATCACATCTCATGCAATATATAAACTATAGTTCTTTTTCTCTCTTATAACATTTAATAATAATTCCTCCGTTTAATGTATCTAATAAATTAGGTTAATTACATCCCATATAATTGATCCAATTTAATTATATCATATATAATAAATTTCCTCCTATTAGTTTGAATACTTCAAATTAACCCAAAAACTGATTATCAACATGAATTCATTTAGCTACCAAGGGGACCTTAGGGACCTATAGCTTGAAGCTCCAACGGTACGTGAATAACCGACTAAACTCTTTAATAACGATATCCACCATCCGTTAACTGTCGGGCATTCCACTAAAGACTGACAGCTGCACTCTTCGCACTATAGATATATTTCTGTGTCCATTGGATATAACCAATCAAGAGTGTGATGACATTTCATAAATCGCTCGTAAGTACAGTCAGACCAATTTACCATTTTGTCCCTGTAATTACATCTAACTCATTAAGTACCACTGATTCCTCTAATGAACAATACATCATAGTCCTGTTATGAGTAAATCCTTCTCGGGCCAAGAGAAAGTGTGGCGCCACATTGTTCAAGTCCTGGAATCATCCCTTAAGGAAACGATTTACTACTTACCCCTAAATCGAGGAAGGAGTGAATTCTATCTTGTGTAGCTGAGTTCCCAGCTCCCCAATCAGATGAATCCCCAAAGTGATAGGTTTGAGTCGGCGATCTGGCCACTCGCACCTATACAAATCAAAGGCTGCCCTCATTAGTAGGAATTCCCAACTCACTCAGGATTAAGGTCATGTTACCTACGGTCATCCTAGTGAAATAAAAGTCTCTATCATGAATGGCGTTATATAACGAGACTAAACATTTCGTGGTTCGATCTTATACAAATTCTTTTGTATAAAGCATCCCCGCTCACATGTCTAAAACACGAATGGTCAGGATCGGACCATTTGTAGCACTTTACATTAGAACATCTACAAAGTAGGTCATACTCATAGTGTCAACAGGATAAGGTTTCCCTCATTTATCCATCTATTACAGACCATTTAGGTTATCACATAAAACACGATCTACTTGTATATCATCACACACATGCTTAAGTAACAACGATAACCAGGGATCTTAGTTTATTGGTTTGTGGTTAATGCAACTAAAATATCTCATATATCAAAGACAATAGTGAAGAAAATATCTCATATTATTACATCGCTGATGTTTGTTCATATACATGTTTACAAACTACTGGACCTTACGAGATTTAGGACATCAACCCCAACACTAAGATGGGTCCTCAAAGAAGGTTAGGAATATATGTTGGATATGATTTCCTATCAATTATTAAATATCTTAAGCCCCTGACGGGTGATGTATTTACTCCACAATTTGTTGATTGTCATTTTAATGAAACAAATTTTCCAACATTAGGGGACGAAATTAAAAAATTGAAAATAAATACATGGAATGCATTCTTATTGTCTCATTTAGATCCCTATACAGATCAATGTGAAATTGAAGTTCAGAAAATAATTCATTTTCAAAATATAGCAAATCAATTAACAGATGCATTTATAGATGCAAAGAAAGTAACTAAGTCACATATACCAGTTGCAAATCTTCCATAAAAATTTGATATCCCAACACAATAAGTTGTCACTAATGAGTCTGTAGCACGCTAGAGTCGTGGTAGACCAGTAGGTTCCAAAGATAAAAATCTTCAAAAAAGAAAAATAATTAATAATGAAAAAATACATGGTTGAGGATGTAAATACCCATAAAGAAATCCTCGACATGACTAGTGAGGAAGGTGACATACCTAAAGATAATAATGAAATTTCAATAAACTATGTCATGACAGGAAAAAGATAGAATCGAACTAATGTAATTATAAACAACATTTTTTCATGTAATGTTGGTCTTGATATTATATCTAAAAATGAGGATCTTGAACCAAAATCTGTTGAAGAATGTTGACATAGAAAAGATTGGCTTCAGTAAAAAGAAGCAATTAAGATAGAATTAAACTCACTTTCAAAACGTCAGATTTTTGGACCAATAGTTCGAACACCAGAAGGTGTTAAACCTGTGGGATACAAATGGGTATTTGTGAGGAAAAGAAATTAAAATAATGAGGTCACAAGATATAAATAAATACTAGTTGCACAAGGTTTTTCATAAAGACCTGGTATTGATTTTGAGGAGACGTATTCTCTTGTGGTGGATGCAATTATATTAAAATATTTAATTGGCTTGACCGTGTATAAATGTCTAGATATGCATCTTATAAATGTAGTCATAGCATCTTTATATGGATCTCTTGATAATAATATTTACATGAGAATCTCGGAAGGATTTAAGGTACTCGAAACATATACATCAAATTCCCGGGAATTATATTCAATAAGGTTACAGAGATCACTATATGGATTGAAACAATCAGAATGGATGTGGTACAATCACCTGAGTGGATATTTATTGAAAGAAGAATATCAAAATAATTCAATACGTTCGTGTGTTTTTATAAAGAAATCACAATCAGGATTTGTTATTATAACTGTATATGTTGATGACTTGAATATAATTGGAACTTCTGAATAGCTTTCAAAAGCAATAGAATATCTTAAGAAAGAATTTGAGATGAAAGATCTCGAAAAAATAAAATTTTACCTTGGTTTTCAAATTAAGCATTTAGCATATGGAATATTTATTCATCAGTCAACTTATAAAGGAAAAATTTTGAAAAGATTTTATATGGACAAAGCACATCCATTAAATATTCCAATGGAAGTCCGTTCATTGGATATAAAGAAAGATATATTTCGACCTCGAGAAGATAATGAAGAACTTCTTGGTCCTAAAGTACCATATCTTAGTGCAATTGATGCATTTATGTATCTTGCTTATAATACAAGACCAGATATTACATTTTTAGTAAATTTATTAGCTAGATATAGTTCTTCTCCTACAAAAACGAAATTAAGCATATACTCCTATCTTCGAGTAACAATTGATATGGGTTTGTTAAATAAATCAAATTTTGATCTAGTTGGTTATGCAGATTATGGATATTTATCTGATTCACACAAAGTTAGATCTCAAATGGGTTATCTATTCACATGTGGAGGAACTGCTATATCATGGCATTCGGTGAAACAGACTATAACGGTCACTTCCTCAAATCATGCTAAAATTCTTGCAATTCACGAGGCTAGTCGAGAATGTGTATAACTAAGATCAATTACTCAACACATTCGTGAAACGTATGGCTTGTCTTCTAATAATATTATGCAAAGACAACACAACTTGCATAGCCCAAATCAAATGAGGATATATTAAAGAAGTAGAACAAAACATATTTCATCGTAGCTTTTCTACACTCATAATCTTGAAGAAAATGGTGACATCACTGTACAACAAATTTGTTCGAAGGATAACCTGGAAGACTTCTTCTTCTTGGCTTCTTCTTCAACTTCTTCTCCTAGTTTGTGATGCAAATATTTTAATTTATTTTTCTTATTCTTTTTAATTTTTTTTATTTATATGCATTTGGTTTTCATGTTTCGAATCATTTTTTTATTTTATTTATTTTATTAATTTTTCAAATAATTTATGGATCTTAAACAAACATTTTAAACTCCGCTTGTTTGGTTGTTTAATTTATGATATTATTGACACGTTGTCAATTTCTTATTAATTTATTGTCATTACAATGTTATTATGATGTTGTTGACAATCAACAAGCCGAAGCAATTCAGATCTTAAGTATACTAATTTTGTTAATTTTAGAGATTAAGCATGCATATTTTAAAAGACAGAAAATAGGGTTTGAAGATAACAACTTTTGTACAATCTCTTCAAAGATCAAATCTCGAGCTAAAATCTCCTCTCCAACAAGATATAGACCACCACAAGTGTCTTCCCTACTACCCTCTGGCCTTAGATTGGATCGTGGGATCCAAAATGAGAATGAATTTGAGGGGAGATGAAAGAGTTTGGTGTGAAGAGTTTGAGAGAACACTTTTCTCTATAAAAAACTCAATTGCATGAATCATTTTTTTCAAATTCAAAACTCCTTTTTAAAATTAATCATGCAATTGAAAATCATTAGAAATTGACACCAAACACTTCAAAAAGAAAATAAAATTGAAGGTGGTGAAAGCGGGAGAAATTCATTTTCATACATTTTCTAGTTTACAATGATTTTATCCACTGGTCTCGATCCATATCTTCCGTTACTTATTTAAAGGTCAATGGATCCTCCAACCAATCATCAGGTATGACAATCTGAGTTTCTGTCAAACCCACGTAATAGTCGGGCTATTGAACAACCCTCCCACTATGTCAAGGCACTCTCAACTCTTGAGAATAATGTGATGGACCAATTTTATCAACAACTTTTGTTGAAGGACCAGTCTGATCAACAAGCTTTGTTGATCTATCTATAGTTTTTTTAGTCATGTCACTCAATCACTTACTGTGAGGTTGATGATTTCTGATGTGGTCCTCCTTTAAGAATGTTGCATTTGTCGATACAAATACATTATCCTCCTGAGGATCATAAAATAGACTACCTTTTGTCTCTTTGGGGTATCCTACAAATAGGCATACTTTTGAATGGTGTTCCAGTTTCTTTGGGTTATGTTTCAGTACATGTGCTAGACATACCTAAATTCTAAAGTGACGTAAACTACCTCTACGTTCTCTCCATAACTCGTAAGGTATTTCTGAAATACTTTTCAAGGGAACCATATTCAAAATATAAATAGCAGTCTCTACGCATGTCTCCAAAATGAATTAGGAAACTAAGGATAACTCATCATTGAACGAATCATGTCCAACAAGATCCTATTTCTCCTTTCTACTACACCATTTTGTTGAGGTCTATCGGATGCTATAAGCTCAGATGAATTCCGTGTTCTATCAAATAATCCTAGAATTGTAAGTCCATATACTTCCCACCTTGATTTGATCAAAGTGTTTTAATCCTTCTACCTAACTGGTTCTCAACCTATGCCTTATACTCCTTGAACTTTTCATGGGTTTTGGACTTATGATGCATTAGGTAAATATAGTCATATCTAGAATAATCATCAATAAAACTGATGAATTATTCATACCCTCACCATGCTTTAACATTCATTAGACCACAGAGGTCTAAATACACGAGCTCTAAGGGTTCTTTCGCTCTAAGGCATTTTTCGTAAAAAATATTTTAGTCATCTTACCCTTAAGACAAGACTCATATGGTGGTATAGAGTTGTCTTCTAACTGATTTAGGAGTCCACTCTTAACCAATCTCCCAATCCTATTGAGATTAATGTGGCCAAGTCCTAAGTACTAAAGATAGACATTAGGAGAAATTTCTCGCCTCTTACTTTGAGTTTCAGTTGTTTTAAACATCTCTATATTCAAAACAACTTTTGTCTCAGTTGGTCTTAACATATACAAGTTATTTTATAGTTTTGTAGAGCATATTTTAATACCCTTTGAAATAATGAACACTTCACTAACTTCAAAAGAAACTTTATTTTTTTGTTCTAGTAAACATGAGATAGATATTAAATTCCTCCTCATAGTAAGAACATAATAAAAATTTTCAAGTAAATTGAATCTATTTTCAATAAATAACTTCAAATCTCCCACTACTTTAGCTGAAACAACCTCTTCGGTCCCTACCTTAAAGGTTGTCTCGCCTTCTGTAAGCTGCCTCCAGGAACTAGTTTCCTGAGTGAAAGTGCAAATATGATTAATGGCACCTTAATCCAATATTTAGGTTAATTTATCATTTTCCACTAAACACATTTCAACAACAAGTAAATCATTTTCACTTTTTTGTGCTTTCTTAGTTTTCTCATCTATGACATTCTTGTTTATTACTTTGAACATATCTAGAACATGTTTATTAATAGAGGTTCTATCATGTATGTCAAAGTTACAAACATTGTCGAGAGTATTGTGCTTGACTTATTATCGAATCCATAATTTCTTTTGCGGAAACCATGCACTCATATTTATTAGCCAGTACATCAGATATGCTTGTAGATATATAGATTTGAGCTTTATCATTTGCCCTAATCCATCTATCATAAGCATTCCAAACCATTTGGTTTGTTAATGAGCTGAGAGTTAACGAATTTTAAATCATCATTTGCTAGTATTGCATTTATATTTGATTCCCATGTTGAATGTTTAAAACTGTTAAACTTACCGGAATCGAGTGTTTTAGAAGAATTCGACATGCTGAAAATATAAACAAATTCTAATTAGTAAATTATTTTTTAAACTCAATCAAATTTTAGCAAAAGTAATAATGTACCCAAATTTTATTATTTATTTGCAACAATACTTTAGTGAGTCAGAATAGATGCTACTGAGGGGCAATCAACTACTCCTTCACTAAAGGAGGACATTCTTGACTAAATACTAACTCCAGAATAACTCTTTATTCCTATAGTCATTTAGTTACCATTTTCGGTCAAGAACTTACTAACACTTAGTAACTCTTATAAGTGTAACCCTTCATTTTCAGACCTCAGAAGTCGGCCTAAACAATCCTATCGAATTGGAGAGTCGAAGTTGGAAATCAACCTAAGAGCCCATATCCATTTCTAAGTTTGAGTTGTTTCGAATCCTATGTTACAACCCTCCAAGGGGATAGTCGTTGAAAAGACGACTAGATAATGTCGCCTAAAAACGACAAGCAGACACAACATAGGAATCTCACGGTCCAACTTAATGTAGGAGACCGTAGAATGTACTGACACACTTACTATGAACAACTTCCCCTATTCACCTTGATATTGATCCATGCAAA